>NW_023270320.1:31381775-31420366 GCF_011800145.1 Mirounga leonina | reverse complement strand
TTTTTTTTTTTTAAAGATTTTATTTATTTATTTGACATAGAGAAACACAGCCAGAGAGGGAACACAAGCAGGGGGAGTGGGGAGAGGGAGAAGCAGACTCCCCACTGAGCAAGGAGCCCGATGCGGGACTCGATCTCAGGACCCTGAGATCATGACCTGAGCCGATGGCAAACACTTAATGACTGAGCCACCCAGGCGCCCAGAGATACAGTTTCTTCTAACAGACCAAAATATACCCTAAATCTCTAGTGTATGGCTTTGTTCTAGTGTCTTGCCTGATCACATTCTCTCCCTTTTTTTTAATGCTCTTCTTTTTTCAACCAACTTCTTATCTTATCAATTCCTTTTATACAATCTTTTATAATTTACATCTTTACAGTCATATTCCTTCCCTTCATTGTATTTACCCTTATTTTTGTACATATATAAGTTCTTCTTTCTTTAAAATTTTGGGAGACATTTTCTTCTAACAGGCCAAAAAATGCCCCAAATCTAGTGTGTGACACTGATCTAAGCACCAGCCTGATCATATTTGATCATATTCTGTTTTTATTTTTATTTTTTTATCTTTTTCTTTTTCTTTTCATTTCTTTTTTTTCTTTCTTTCTTTCCCTTTCTTTTTCCCTGGTTTCAGGTCTCTTTTGATTTGTTTAGTGTATATTTTTCTGGGGTTGTTGTTACCCTGTTAGCCTTTTTTTCTCTCATTCATCTATTCTCCTCTGGACAAAATGACAAGACAGAAAAAATCACCTCAAAAAAAAAGACCAAGAGGCAGTACCGACTGCCAGGGACCTAATCAAAATGGACATAAGTAACTTGTCAGAACTAGATCTCAGAATGATGATTTTAAAGGACTAGCTGGGCTTGAAAAAAGCATGGAAGATATTAGAGCAACCCTTTCTAGAGAAATAAAAGAATTAAAATCTAACCGAGTCAAAATCAAAAAGGCTATTAATGAGGTGCAATCAAAAATGGAGGCTATAACTGCTAGGATAAATGAGGCAGAAGAATGAATTAGCGATATATAAGACCAAATGATGGAAAGTAAAGAAGCTGAGAAAAAGAGAGATAAACAACTACTGGATCACGAGGGCAGAATTTGAGGGATAAGTGATACCATAAGAGGAAACAATATTAGAATAACTGGGATCCAAGAAGAAGAAAGAGAGAGAGGGGCAGAAGTTATATTGGAGCAAATTACAGCAGAGAACATCCCTAATTTGGGGAAGGAAACAGGCACCAAAATCCAGGAGGCACAGAGAACTCTTTCTCAAAATCATAAAAATAGCTCAACACCCCAACATCTAAAAGTAAAACTTACGAGTCTCAGAGACAAAGAGAAAATCCTGAAAGCAGCTCGGGAGAAGAGATACGTAACCTACAATGGTAGAAACATTAGACTGGCAACAGACCTATCCACAGAGACCTGGCAGGCCAGAAAGGACTGGCAGGATATATTCAGAGCACTAAACAAGAAAAATACAGCCAAGAATACTATATCCAGCTAGGTTGTCATTGAAAAGGGAAGGGCAGATAAAAAGCTTCGGGACAAACAAAAACTAAAGGAATTTGCAAACACGAAACCAGCCCTACGAGAAATATCGAGAGGGGTCCTCTTAACAAAAAGAGAGCCTAAAAGCAACATAGACCAGAAAGGAACACAGACAATATACAGTAACAGTCACCTTACAGGCAAGACAATGGCACTAAATTCCTATCTTTCAATAGTTACCCTGAATGTAAATGGGCTAAATGCCCCAATCAAAAGACACAGGGTATCAGATTGGATAAAAAAACAAGATCCATCAACATGCAGTCTGCAAGAGACTAATTTTAGACCCAAAGACACCCCCAGATTGAAAATGAGGGGGTGGAAAACCATTTACCATGCTAATGGACATCAAAAGAAAGCTGGGGTGGCAATCCTTATATCAGACAAATTAGATTTTAAACCAAAGACTGTAATAAGAGATGAGAAAGGACACTATATCCTACTTAAAGGGTCTATCCAACAAGAAGATCTAACAATTGTAAATATCTATGCCCCTAACATGGGAGCAGCCACTTATATAAGGCAATTAATAACAAAAGCAAAGAAACACATTGACAACAATACAATAATAGTGGGGGACTTTAACACCCCCCTCACTGAAATGGACAGATCCTATAAGCAAAAGATTAACAAGGAAATAAAGACTTTAAATGACACACTGGACCAAATGGATTTCACAGATATATTCAGAACATTCCATTCCAAAGCAACCGAAAACACATTCTTCTCTGGTGCCCATGGAACATTCTCCAGAATAGATCACATCCTAGGTCACACATCATGTCTCAAGCAGTACCAAAAGATGGGGATCATTCCCTGCATATTTTCAGACCACAATGCTTTGAAACTAGAACTCAATCACAAGAGGAAAGTTGGAAAGAACTCAAGTACATGGAGGCTAAAGAATATCCTACTAAAGAATGAATGGGTCAACAAGGAACTTAAAGAAGAATTAAAAAAAAAATTTCATGGAAACCAATGAAAATGAAAACACAACTGTTCAAAATCTTTGGGATGCAGCAAAGGCAGTCCTAAGAGGAAAGTATATTGCAATATAAGCCTTTCTCAAGACACAAGAAAGGTCTCAAATACACAGCCTAACCCTACACCTGAAGGAGCTGGAGAAAGAACAGCAAAAAAAGCCTAAACCCAGCAGGAGAAGAGAAATAATAAAGATCAGAGAAGAATCAATGAAATAGAAACCAAAAGAACAGTAGAACAGATCAACGAAACTAGGAGCTGGTTCTTTGAAAGAATTAACAAGATTGATAAACCCCTGGCCAGACTTATCAAAAAGAAAAGAGAAATGACCCAAATAAAGAAAATCATGAATGGAAGAGGAGAGATCACAACCAACACTAAAGAAATACAAACAATTATAAGAATATATTATGAGCAACTATAGGCCAGCAAATTAGATAATTTGGAAGAAATGGATGCCATCCTAGAGATGTATCAACTACCAAAACTGAACCAGGAAGAAATAGAAAACCTGAACAGACCTATAACCACTAAGGAAATTGAAGCAATTATTAAAAATCTCCCAAAAAACAAAAGTACAGGGCCAGATGGCCGCCCAGGGCCAGACGGCATCCCAGGGAATTTCTACCACATTTAAAGAAGAATTCATACCCAGTCTTCTGAAACTGTTCCAAAAAATAGAAATGGAAGGAAAACATCCAAACTCATTTTATGGGGCCAACATTACCTTGATCCCAAAACCAGATAAAGACCCCATCAAAAAGGAGAATTACAGACCAATATCCTTGATGAACATGGATGCAAAATTTCTCACCAAAATACTAGCCAATAGGATCCAACAGTACATTAAAAGGATTATTCACCACAACCAAGTGGGATTTACCCTGGGCTACAAGGTTGGTTCAACATCTGCCAATCAATCAATGTGATACAATACATCAATAAAAGAAAGAACAAGAACCATATGATCCTCTCAATAGATGAAGAAAAAGTATTTGACAAAGTACAGCACCCTTTCTTGATCAAAGCTCTTCAGAGTATAGGGATAGAGGGTACATACCTCAAGATCATAAAAGCCATCTATGAAAAACCTATAGCAAATATCATTCTCAATGGGGAAAAACTGAGAGCTTGCTCCCTAAGGTCAGGAACATGACAGGGATGTCCACTATCACCACTGCTATTTAACATAGTATTAGAAGTCCTAGCCACAGTAATCAGACAACAAAAACAAATCAAGGGCATCTGAATCGCCAAAGAAGAAGTCAAACTTTCACACTTTGCAGATGATATGATACTTTATGTGGAAAACTCAAAAAACTCCACCCCAAAACTGCTAGAACTCATACAGGAATTCAGTAAAGTGGTAGGATATAAAATCAATGCACAGAAATCAGTGGCATTCCTATACACCAACAACAAGACAGAAGAAAGAGAAACTAAGGAGTCGATCCCATTTACAATTGCACCCAAAACCATAAGATACCTAGGAATCAATCTAACCAAAGAGGCAAAGGATCTGTACTCAGAAAACTATAAAATACTCATGAAAGAAATTGAGGAAGACACAAAGAAATGGAAAAATGTGCCATGCTCATGGATTAGAAGAACAGATATTGTGAAGATGTCAATGCTACCTAGAGTAATCTACACATTCAATGCTATCCCCATCAAAATACCATCCACTTTTTTCAAAGAGATGGAACAAATAATCCTAAAATTTGTATGGAATCAGAAAAGACCCCAAATAGCCAGAGGAATGCTGAAAAAGAAAAGCAAAGCTGGTGGCATCACAACGCCGGACTTCCAGCTCTATCACAAAGCTGTCATCATCAAGACAGTATGGTACTGGCACAAAAACAGACACATAGATCAATGGAACAGAATAGAGAGCCCAGAATTGAACTCTCAACTCTATGGTCAACTCATCTTTGACAAAGCAGTAAAGAATGTCCAATGGAACAAAGACAGTCTCTTCAACAAATGGTGTTGGGAAAATTGGACAGCCACATGCAGAAGAATGAAACTGGACCATTTTCTTACACCACACACACAAATACACTCCAAATGGTTGAAAGACCCAAATGTGAGACAGGAGTCCATCAAAATCCTAAAGGAGAACACAGGCAGCAACTTCTTCGACCTCAGCCACAGCAACTTCTTCCTAGAAACCTCGCCAAAGACAAGGGAAGCAAGTCAAAAATGAACTATTGGGACTTCATCAAGATAAAAGGTTTTGCACAGCGAAAGAAACAGTCAACAAAACCAAAAGACAACCGATGGAATGGGAGAAAATATTTGCAAATGACATATCAGATTAAGGGTTAGTATCCAAAATCTATAGAGAACTTATCAAACTCAGCACCCAAAGAACAAATGATCTAATCAAGAAATGGGCAGAAGACAAGAACAGACATTTTCCAAAGAAGACATCCAAATGGCCAACAGACACATGAAAAAGTGCTCAACATCGCTCGGCATCAGGGAAATCCAATCAAAACCTCAATGAGATACCACCTCACACCAGTCAGAATGGCTAAAATTAACAAGTCAGGAAACAACAGATATTGGCGGGGATGCGAAGAAAGGGGAACCCTCCTACACTGTTGGTGGTAATGCAAGCTGGTGCAGCCACTCTGGAAAACATTGTGGAGGTTCCTAAAAATTGAAAATAGAGCTACCGTATGATCCAGCAATTGCACTACTGGGTATTTCCCCCAAAGATACAAACGTAGGGTTCCGAAGGGTTTTGTCACCCCGATGTTTATAGCAGCAATGTCCACAATAGCCAAAGTGTGGAAAGAGCCAAGATGTCCATTGACAGATGAATGGATAAAGAAGATATAGTACACACACACACACACACACACACACACACACACACAATGGAATATTATGCAGCCATCAAAAGGAATGAAATCTTGCCATTGGCAACCATGTGGATGGTACCGGGGGGTATTATGCTGAGCGAAATAAGTCGATCAGAGAAAGACATGTATCATATATTCTCACTATTATGAGGAATTCTTAATCTCAGGAAGGAAACTGAGGGTTGCTGGAGTGGGGGGGGTGGGACGGATGGGGTGGCTGGGTGATAGAAATTGGGGAGGGTATGTGCTATGGTGAGCACTGTGAATTGTGCAAGACTGTTGAATCACAGATCAGTACCTCTGAAACAAATAATACATTATATTCTTAAAAAAAAAGAAGAAGAAGAAGATAGCAGGAAGGGAAAAATGAATGGGGGGAAGTCAGAGGGGGAGACGAACCATGAGAGATGATGAACTCTGAGAAACAAACTGAGGGGTCTAGAGGGGAGAGGAGTGGGGGTATTGGTTAGCCTGGTGATGGGTATTAAAGTGGGCACATACTGAATGGAGCACTGGGTGTTATACACAAACAATGAATCATGGAACACCACATCAAAAGCTAATGATATAGTGTATGGTGATTAACATAACATAATAAAAATAAAAAATAAAAAACAAAAAATAAATGCTAGAGAAAGCATAAAAAAAAAAATCCAATATATAGCAGTCTTTATGCTTTTCCAAGTCTTTGACCTTATAGGTACCATAATTAAAATAAAAAAGTAGAATTGCATGTATGTCAGAGTTAGATTTTATAGGAAACCTAGTGCATTAAATGAAATTCATTTACAGTAAGATAAAGATTGAAAAATCACTTGAATCATTCAGTAAGTTCACCCTACATGGTCTTCCATGGATAACCCCGTAAGGAAATATAAAGAAACATATATTGCTGTAAGGTCATGGAAATGGATACTGCATGCTATGTTTACTAGTCTTTTACTTAACTTGACAAAATTAAGTTTTGTTTAATTTTTCAGAGTGCATAATTTGCATTTGCACAATTTATAGAGACTATAACACAATTTCAAAGAAAACTGTTTAATTTAAAATTTACCTTCTCTGCTCTTACAATCTTTAAGATTACCTGAGTAGTAGTTTTGATAAATACTAATTAAAAAAAACATTAGTATAAAATATCAAGCTTGAGAACAAAATAAATTATACAATTTCTCTATGGTTTCAAAATAATTCTGCATTTGTAATAGTAATGTACAGTTTGACTGTAAGTATAACTGAGATATAAATGTAGAATACTACCAATATTTAAATATATATATAGTTGAATGGAAGTGACAATCAGTTCATTCATTCATTTATTTAATAAGGAAATATTTACTATTGCCTGCTATTTGCCAAACTCTGGGAGTGGAATAGGAAATGAGAGAAAAATCCCTTGTGTTCAGGGAGCTTGCATTCGAGTAACGGAGTCAGCACTGAATAAGCAAAAATATGAAAAAACCTATTTTTCAACTAGTGAAGATTATTATGAAAATATAGTAAAGGATATTGTACTCAAAAGTGACAGTGGCTATGGGAAAGACAATATTTTAGATAAGGTAGGAAAGGAAAATTTCTAAATCTACAAAGATTTGGGGATGCAAAGAGAAAATTGTTTTGGGTCAATGGAATACTCCAAAGAGTCAAACATTCATTAAAATTGTCTTACTTACCAGATAGGGTAAATAAACTGGAACAATGGAAAAATATGTGGGGAATAGGATTTCTGAAATTGAAATTTTGAGGGCGGTGAAATAATGGATGATGTCAAGTTCTACAATAAGATTATATATGTTTGAAGGGTAAGGAGGGATACAGGAGAAGATTATTGAAGGCGTCAAATAACTGAGAGGCAATGGTATTAGGTGGATTGTTTGCATGGGTGTTCAATCTGTGACTAATAACAATGCAGGGAAAGACACTGGGCTTGATTCTGAAAACTTCTGAGTGGGTAGAATTGACTTGAAGATTTCTAGATGACCACAGCAAAGAGTTTTTGAAAGAAAAGTGATAATTTGGAAGCAGCAGTAAAGAGCCAGTAAAATAATATCTATCCCACCAGGAAGTCTGTGCTAGTTTGGGTATATTCTGGTGAAAAATCAAAACAGACCTAACCAAAAGAAGCCCTTTTTTCTTTTTCTTTTTCTTTTTTTTTCTTTTCTTTTCTTTCCTTTCCTTTTTTTTTTTCTTTCTGTAAGAGCAGTAAAATAAATAATGAAAGCTGTAGAAAACCAGATTCTGTAAAATGAAAAAAAGCAAAGGGACCCTTTAAAACAAAATATGAGGGTGATTTGCTGATATCAGACTCTAGGTTCCAGAGCATGTAGAAGGAAGGTTTGGGAGGCTGGAGAGGGTAGAATGGTGGATGGGATGAGGGGAGGTACACATCATATGGGATAAGATTAGGCAGCAATGGAATAACCTCAGAGCTCAGGGTTTTGTTTTATTTTGCTTTGTTTTTTCATTCCATGCATTTCCCATTATAAAGTCTATAAAACAACATTTATCCAAACCCATTTTCATTACTTTGTGTATGTGAATGTGTGTGTCCCTCTTTTCATTTAAGGTAATCAATATAGTGAATGTCACCAGTTTCTACCTCCTGAGAGCTTATTACACCATTTTTGTCATTGGTATGCACTCCCTCTTTCACTCATGGATCTTGCCAGTTGATTTTAAATATGGTTCTACTTCTCTCATCTTAGAAAAACCAAATGAATGAACAAAACCCTTCCTCAAAACTCTAAATCTCTCTTCAACTACCGGTCAATATTAATTTGGGTTCCCCTGGAAGGAGAGCCTAAACAAGCGCAAAAAAAAAAAAAAAAAAAAAATTTGAGAAGTGATTTTGGAAGTGAGTGAACAGGAAAGAGATCCAATATAAGGGCATGGCATCATGGTCACCACGTAGGGCCCTCTGAGAACTAAAGGGAATACTTCTCAGAATGTGTGTGTCTGAAGAATGGCATGCTGGAACATTTACCCACCAGCTCCTACATCTCAGAGGTAATGGGCTTACCTGAGACAGGTAACTCCTCTGAATTGCAGAGCCATGTTTGTTCCCGAGGTAGCAGAGCGGGCCCTCACAAAATCGTAATGCCCTTCAGCTGGGATTCTGCTGTTAGTCTTCTCAATCTGCTTCAATCTGGGCTTAGGACAGATCACACTGCTGCTCTTATTACAGACAACTTGTTAGTAGGAGCTCAGATATTGGCAGAAACACAGGAAACAAGGCTGAGCCTTGGCGTACGAGTCTGAAAGATTACTTACAGGGTTGTGGAAACATTTCAGTGTATAACCTCCTTTCCCAGGAGAGGAATTCTTTTGGGTTTCTGGACCCAAATTCAATGTGTGGAGGGGGATTCCCACACCACTGACAAGCAATTCTTGGACACTAGCTGGGTATCCTCCAATTCAACTCACTTCTGACACTATCTACCTGGAGATCAAGGCAGATTCCTGCAAGACTGACCTCCCACGTCCCCACTTCACACACGAGTTGCAAGCCCAGCTTGTCACTTGCCCTCCTGAGAGGCTACAGCCTGGTGGTTCCAACAATGCCCTCCAATTCAGGATCCCATCCCGAACTCAGGTTGTTAATTGTACTTCTGACTCATTGGCTATAAATCAGAGGTTCCCATGACTTCCTCCTTGGGTTTGATTAATTTGCTGGAGCAGCTCAAAGAACTTAGGAAACCTGCTTACTCATGAGATTTCTGGTTTATTACAAAGGATATTAAAGGATACAAATCAACAGGCAAATGAAGAGATATATAGGGTGAGGTCTAAAAGAAAAAGGAGTTTCTGTCTTTATGGAACTTGAGGCCTTCTTTGTGGAAGGGTTCTAGTTCCCCAACCTGGAAGCTCTCCAAATCCTATCCTTTGGGGTTTTATGGAGGCTTCATTATGTAGGTATGACTGACTAAATCATCATTGGTCACTGGTGACTAACCTCACTCTGCAGCCCCTCACCCTTCCCCAGAGGGTAGGGAATGGGACTTCAAGTTCCAATTCTCTAACCATATGGTTGACTCCACTGGCAAACACCCCATCTGTAGGTGAGATACAAAAGTCACTCATTAGCATGACAAAAGGCATCTTTGTTGCTCTCATCACTTAGGAAATGCCAAGGCTTTTAGGAATTCTATGACAGAAACCAAATAAGCACTTCTTACTATAAATCACAATTACAGGTATGAGATCTAGACTCCAGTACTTTCTTTACCAGGAATTAACTCTATAACAGATATGGAACTATTCTAAGTATCACTTTTTATTTTCTATAAGATCAGAAAGCATATATGTGTGCATTTTGTGTGAGTGTATATATATATACACATATAAATATGTATAAATAATATATATAGCTAGACATAGATAAACATACGGAGGGAAATGCAGAGATTGATAAAGTGTCATCCATATTTCAGGTGACACCACAAATAAGAAGACCATATTTTATTATCACATTTTAACATTCATGGTGCTCTTTGCTATTTTCTTATAAAATGCACTCAAATGTGATGGAAACATTTCCTTCCTTTCATGATAATATTCTGTCAGAAACATAGAGTGGCTCCTTTAAAAATGATTAAGCATGATACAGAATTCTCAAAGTTTTAAATCATATTTTTAAATTTTCACATTTCATTATATGCATTTATTGGGCATATTGATCAGGAAATTTATACATTATTTAAAATTAAGATTTTAACACATTTTTCCATCTTAATTTATATAAGACTTTAAGGAAGTGTTGTTTTTATGGCTGCTTAATTAGATACAATTTCTGTTGGGCATTGCATTGTTGTATTACATAATCTGTGCTAAGTACTGCCTTTTTTTTTTTTTTTTTTTTTTGAGAGAGACTGGAAGGGCAGAGAGGGCATCTTAAGCAAGCTCCACGCTAAGTCTAGAATCCGATGCAGGGTTCGACCCTGAGAATAGGACCGTGCTGAAATCAAGAGTTGGACGCTTTCCCGACTGAGCCATCCAGGTGCCCCAGTGCTATTACTTTTATTAGAATTAAATATAGAGATGCTTTTCCTGGGTATACACAACTGATAGTTGTTTTCATTTATTTTTCCTCATGGCAATCAGATTTATATCCATTCCCTGAAGTCAACATGAGTTGGATGTATGAATTTCTGTAGTTTTATAGTCTCATATTTTAGAAAAATATTTGCGTTCAAAATTTTTGTGTAGATGAATTTATTAAATTCACGGTAATCTAAATAAATAAACAGAAAGTCTTGTCACCTTAATTATAGCTATCTTTGGTCTTAATGCCTAATTTCACTCTGAATTATATGCTTTCCATACCTTAAAATAACACTTAGAAGGAAACAAAGAGAAATGCACTATGAGGCCACTGGAGTAACAAGGTAAATGTCAGTAACAGTGGAATAGAGAGAGAGTGCTTTATTATGCTAAATACAGGTATTTCACAAAAAAGATTTCTTTGTGGATAAATACTTTTAAGCCTACATAGATTCATCATTAAATATATTCTGAAAGACTTTTACAAGGTCTTAATGTAGAATTTTAATTTCAACTTCAAGTACCTTCTACTTACAAAAATGCTAAAAACGTTAACTGCATTCTTTTTTCCATTATGATTAACTCTTTTAACCTCTCCTGTATTTAAAGCAGTACTCAAATTACTGTTAAAATTATAAGAGACTGCAGGAAAGAAATTGAAGTTTACCTCTCATTTAACACTAAGCAGAATTGGCACTGGCCCACAAGAACCAGTTTATTACTGCAAAAAAGTATTACTGAAATACTGATATAGTATTAAACTATTACTGAAAGAGTAATAGTTTTCAGGTGCTTTTGGGGTTCAAAAGAAAGGGATGATCATCCAAAGCTGTATTTGATTTCACAAATCATTACTCAGCACTTCTGTTTTAGGACATAAAACATCCCCTTTCAAAGTACTTTATGGGGGCACCTGGGTAGCTCAGTCAGTTAAACGTCTGCCTTTGGTTTGGGTCATGATCCCAGGATCTTGGGATCGAGTCCCACATCAGGCTCCCCGCTCAGTGGGGATCCTGCTTCTCCCTCTCCTGCTCCCCCTGCTTGTGCTCTCTCTCTCTCTCTCTGTGTCAAATAAATAAATAAAATATTTTAAAAAGTACTTTATGAATAGGTAGGTATGAGGTAAATTTTTTTTCTTAAGATTTATTTATTTATTTGAGAGAGAGAGTGAGTAAAGCATGAGTGGGAGGGGCAGAGAGAGAGAGAAACTCAAGCAGACTCCACACTGAGAGTGGAGCCCAATGCAGGGCTTGATCTCAACACCCTGAGATCAGGACCTGAGCTGAAACCAGGAGTTGAACGCTTAACTGACTGAGCCACCCACGCACTCTAAGGTAAATATTTCTAAATAATACTTGGTACTAGGCTAAAAGGTATGGTTTTCTACTCCTGAATTACTGCTCTATGGAGTAGATGAGTCACTAAATGTAATGCAGGTGGGAATCATGCTCACTGGTAACCAACAGTATTTTTTTTTCCTATAAAAGTTTCTATAGAATTTGAAAGGAAAGAGTAGGTCTAAAAGCTAGCTTGTCTATAATAAAGGACAAAAGGAAAACTGCATTATTAACTCCCTACTTCTATGTGTAGATGATAAGAGGTAAATGATAAAAATTTAACATTATTTTAAGAAAAACATAAAATATATATTGACCTGTGAAATTATATTTTCCATATGTAAATCATGTTATACTATGTATACATATATACATATAATTTTCTATGTAAAAATGCCCTTGAAAAGTTATAATTAGTGTCTTTCTCTGTGTGTTGCTTTTCATCTGTTTTATGCCTAATTTTTTTGACATTTATTTACCTGTTCCTAGTCCTTCTGTCCCCCATACACATCTTTTTTGCTAATACATTGTGAGAACATCAAGAAAAAAAAATGTGTGTAAACTCCTTTGCCTTTTATTTTCCTCTGATTGAAAATTCATCAATGGTTGCCACAGAAGATGCCCACGGCTTTTAGGAACATAAATGAGTTTCAAAGCTGTTTGTAGAATATTCTAGATAAGAGCAAGGCGATAACACTTCAATTGATTTTCTTTTCCATAAAATGAGTATTCTGTGAGAAAGACATTTCGTATAAAACTGAATGAATATTGTCCTCTAACAGTTGGACAAAGATTTAGATTCAAAATATCAGCTTGGTGGGTGCCAAAATGAGAAGTCCCTCCTCCTCAGAATAGCTCCTATTCTCATTATTTTCAGAAGGTGCCTGCTGACATCTGAGGCCCATTGGTGCCTAGCAGTGTGACAAGCCCATTTACAAGACTCTCTGAAATGGATTGGTCATTTATGGAAAATGATTTTCATTAAGTGGGTAACATTTAAATTAAATGGGTAGTCTATACTACTTCATAAATGTAGACTAGTGAGTGGATTTAGGCAAAGGACATATTATTTTATCCAGCTTTCTAGACACTGATTTGAAAGCAGAAAAGAGAATCAAAAGTTATCTGACAGAAAGGTGATGACTGTCTAGGGAAAGGCAATTTTGAGTGTAGTTTAGGGAGTTTGGTAAAAAAAAAAAACTACCATCAGGAATATAAGTGAGTGATTGAAATTTCCAGTATTTCTACTTATTATCTTAACAGGGAAGTTGGAGTGATAACGCTAGCATCATTACGTTTTTGAGATGTCTTAGTTTTGTAATGTCTCCGTGCTTGGTCAAATGAGCTACAAAATCACTACTGGAAGTGAGCTTTATTTGCTCGTCCTGAGGATTGTGAGAAAGGGGGGGTTGGAGAAGACTGCTTCTGCTTCATATTTTCAGTGGCAGGAAAATACAAGTAATAAAACCTTGAAGAGAACAGAAAAGTAAAGCTGATTGGCACCTGGTTATTTCTTCCAGTAGAGAGAGAGCAGAAAATAGGTTGCTGCTCAGTATCAGAGAAGATACTTTCACTTGGAAGCACTGTCACGTGCCGTTATCACTGGTCTCCTGTCTCCCCCTCACAAAGGCAGCCTATCTTTCCATGAGGATCTACTGAGGCTAAAGGCTGTGATACTGGTGATAGTTTTAGGGAGAGCAATCACGATTATTTATTTTAGTATTAATTGCGACAATGGCTAAACTTTTACATATACTAACACATTTCATCCTTAAATGAGTGAAGTAGGTGCAACGGGTTCCACACTTTACAGGTAAGTAATATTGAGCACAAAAAAGGGTTAGGAAAATATCTCAAATCACAAGCTACAAAAATGCAGAACTTGCCTAGAAATGTCACTGGTGATTTGGCAGCAAATTTGACTTAACCATTACTTGGAAGCAGCTCTTTCAAAACATTGCTGAAGTCTGAAGGTATTGAGAAACTTCACAGATTGCAGCTGATTGTGTGTTATTTCAAACAAACAGGGATTGTCTGGAGACAGAGCTCTTTGTATCAGACATCTTTTCGAAGTTGAGTATAGAGTGGTGAGCAACACAGGGAGAGCATCTGACCTTTTGAAGCAGTAAGTCTAGCAGGGGAATTACCAGTATTTCTCAGAGATCAACCACATCTGTGTTTTACTCCATCCCCACATTCTGGGTGAGTGCCCGTACTCCAGTTAGTCAACTTGGAGGACTAATGCTACCTAATTTCAAAAATTTTTATGCTAGAGTAATCAAAGCAATGTGATCTTGGCATAATGTGGTAGGCATATAAAAATATTGAACATGATATTGAATCTGAGAACAAACTTATACAGGTAAGTTCGACTACTTTGCAGTAAAGGGGCTAAGGTAATGCATTGGAGAGATAATGACCTTAAGAAAAATGGGACTTGAATCTTCGAGTGTTCATTTTGTTGAACAACAACAACAACAAAACCTCTAGACCTGAATGGAGCAAAAAAAGCCCAAATTATAAAAAATGAATTGATATGCTGTACCTTATAAAAATTAAATTGTCTGCTGTTTAAGGGATATTTTTAAGAAATTAAAAAGCTAAGGATTTTGATGGATTCCTGTCACATTTAAAGAGAACACAGGCAGCAACCTCTTTGACCTCGGCCACAGCCACTTCTTCCTAGACACATCGCTAAAGGCAAGGGAAGCAAGGGCAAAATGAACTATTGGGATTTCATCAAGATAAAAAACTTTTGCACAGCAAAGGAAACAGTCAACAAAACCAAAAGACGACCGACAGAATGGGAGAAGATATTTGCAAATGACGTATCAGATAAAGGGCTAGTATCCAAAATCTCTAAAGAACTTATCAAACTCGACACCCAAAGAACAAATGATCCAATCAAGAAATGGGCAGAAGACATGAACAGACATTTCTCCAAAGAAGACCTCCAAATGGCCAACAGACACACGAAAAAGTGCTCAACATCGCTCGGCATCAGGGACATCCAAATCAAAACCTCAACGAGATACCACATCACACCAGTCAGAATGGCTAAAATTAACAAGTCAGGGAAGGACAGATGTTGGCAGGGATGCGGAGAAAGGGGAACCCTCCTACACTGTTGGTGGGAATGAAAGCTGGTGCAACCACTCTGGAAAACAGTATGGAGGTTCCTCAAAAAGTTGAAAATAGAGCTACCCTATGATCCAGCAATTGCACTACTGGGTATTTACCCCAAAGATACAAATGTAGGGATCTGAAGGGGTACATGCACCCCGATGCTTATAGCAGCAAACTATGGAAAGAGCCAAGATGTCCACAAACAGATGAAAGGGTAAAGAAGATGTTGTGTATATATATATATATATATATATATATATATATATATATATATATATACACACACACACACACAATGGAATATTACACAACCATCAAAAAAATGAAATCTTGCCATTTGCAATGATGTGAATGGAACTAGAGGGTATTACACTAAGCAAAATAAGTCAATCAGAGAAAGATAATTATCATATGATCTCACTGATATGTGAAATTTAAAAAACAAGGCAGAAGATCATAGGGGAAGAGAGGAAAAAATGAAACAAGATGAAACCAGAGAGGGAGACAAACCATAAGAGACTCTTAATCTCAGGAAACAAATCAAGGGTTGCTGGAGAGGAGGGCGGTAGGGGCGATGGGGTGGCTGGGTGATAGACATTGGGGAGGGTATGTTTTGTGGTGAGCGCTGGGTGCTATGTAAGACTGATGAATCATAGACCTGTAACCCCGAAACAAATAATACATTATATGTTAATTTAAAAATAGAAATTAAAAAGCTAAACCACTGGGAGAAAATATGGTCAAAACATATATCTGACAAAAGGCTTCTACTGAGAATATATAATTCTTAAAACACAATATGAAGACAAAAAAACCAATTTAAAATTGACAAATTATTTGAAAGACATTTTCCCAAAGAATATATGGGGGGGGTAAGCATAGGAAAAGATGTTCAACACCATTACTTCTCAGGGAAATACAAATAACAATGATGAGATGTTACTTTACACCTGCTGCAGTGACAAGGAAGAGAAGGAGGACGAGAAAAGGGGAGGAAACAGAAATCACAAAATATTGGTGATGATAACTATCATCATGTATTGCTAGTGAAGATGCAATAGGGGACAGCTACAAAGTAAACCAGTAAGGGGGTTTCCTATGATGTTGAGTATTTACTCATCACGTGACTCAGCAATTACACCTTTAGGTATTACCTAAGAGAAATGCAGTGTTATCTCCTCATAGAGATCTGTACACAAATGTTTATGAGCAGCTTTATTGCAATGTGTCCAAAAGTGAAGACAAGCCCAAATTCTATCAACTAATGACCGGAGAAACAGACTGTGTGTGGCATACTCACGCAATGGAGGCAACTGCCCGTAAGTGCAGATGAAACCCTGAGCACAGGGCATGTCTAAATCTCAACATCATCATGCTAAGTGAAAGAGAAGACACACAAATGCCATAAGCCGAATGGCTTAATTTCTATGATGTTCTGAAAAAGGAAAAAAAAAAAAAACTATTGGGACAGAAATGAAAAGATTGGCTGCTGAAGGTTGGTGGGAAGAGAGAATGCAAAGAAGCAGGAGAGTATTAGTTGCGGTAATGCAAAAATCTCTATCTTGACTATGGGGCTGAAGTTACTGTATACTGTTCTAAAACACCATCTAACTATCCATTTACATACAAATTTTATTCCCTGAAAGCAAATCTGACTTGTAAAAAGGATTTAAGAAAAGTTAAATATTTAGGTGTGAGGAAGTGGTTTATATCTTACCAATACAATCTAAGTCCTTGTTATTTACTCGAATGTTGATACTATGTATATAAATGTATATGTCTATGCCAGAGAGACAGACACAGAGAGACAGATTGTTAGACAACACCATGGAATAAGAAGGGAGACTATAAGAAACAGACAAGCATGAGGTGAATGGAGAGGGGCAAAGAAGTCAGAAAGAAAAAAGAGAGGAGACTAAGACATTAACTAAAGGCAGACAATAAAAATATGAAGGGTCATATTATAATTAATCTAGCAGATAGACTAAATAGAATTTGTGAACCCAATAAATATGTTCTAAGTGAAAAACTGAAGATTTCTACTGGCGTGTCTAATTGTGGATTCTATTTCTAAAGACCACAGCTACTGGAACTCAAGGGAAGAATGGTCAGTTTGATTTGGACGTTGTGAAACCTTCCGTGGCCTTCTTTGTGGATTCAACTATTCTATGCTTATCTGTGGCTTCTAATATTTTGGTCACATATCAAGAACAATCTGTAGTTTTCCATTGCTAACATATTAGCAGTTGATGATAAATGTTACATGCTTTTGTTACTGTGGTAATATTCTGAGGAACATCCAAAATGATCTTTAGTATTCATTCCCAAGGTAGCCTAACTTAAAATCAAATAGCAGAAGGAATGCAATCTCCCTCCATAGTAGGCAATTTGTATTCCTGCCTAACCTCTCCTGATCATAATTCTTCACCACTTTCTCCCTTCAGCCAGCTGTATATGGCATATTGTGTTTCAGCCTCTTAAAACACTAGTACCATTTTCTTCTTTCTGACAAAGTAGCATTTGGAAACACTAACATTAACATTCAAGTCCAGACAACATCTGCACCCTTTCTGGAGCCTTTCATTTTCCTTTTGCTCTCTCAACATGCACTGCATGAAGGCGAGTTTGCATCCATAAATGTTGTCATCTTATTATTTAATGAATAATGAAAACAGAAATCTGATGGGTATTGAAAACATATTTCTTCACTGAAATTAATATAGAAAGACTATTTGAAATTACAGAAACAAGGTGACTCTAATAGTAATTGTGATACCATAGAGTTATATTTAGATTAAAATATACAAGGTACCATCATATACATTGACTGCAATAACAAACTTGTAAAAGTATCTTGCCTGAATACATCATCTGTTGTCTATTTTATTGTGTAAGCCTCTCTGTGGCCCTTCCTTCTCTTTGTTAAAGGTAACAAGCAAATCTCACTTTTGGTATCTTGAACCAACACATCAAGATATGTAAATAAAACTCAATTTATGTGGAATAAATTTCTTTTTTGTTGGGTTCCTAGCAAACTTCTAATTGCACAAAGATTTCCCTTGTTTGGTAGTCAAAGATACATGTGCATATCTTTTACTTGCTAGATAAAGAGAACTGTCATTTAGACATTCCCAGAAAAAAGAAGGAAACCCTCCACCCTAATATTTGTTTCACCTGTCTTAACAACCACCTCTTTCCTTTTTTAGGAAAAAGTACCCCCTAGAGTGTACAGAAAGCCTAAGGGAGAACATCTTGGGGTGGACCCCATTCATTACTGAAAAAGAAGTTTGGAATTAGTAGATTCTAAGAAAATGAAATACAAAACTTTTTTCTTTAAGACTGAAGATGGATAACAGAAGTATAGAAAGTGGAGAATTGAAGAATCCAGCATAGCTACTATGGAGGAGAGCTGATCTAAAGTGAGATATTTGGTACAGTCTAGTGTTCTGGTAATCACAAGAAAATTGTGAGCCTACTGGGTCAGCAAAGATATTGGGGACCTGGATGGCATGCCAGAGGAAACATTTACATTGGCAAGGTGCTGAGGCAAATGCATTGCATTTTAGAAATGAATTGGACTGTGTGGGGATGAAAAGGAGAGGAGGAGGCAGAGAAGGAAGAGTGACTTATACCTCATGCCTAACTTTGCCACCTGGTAGTTGCTGAGGGGGGCCTTAGGAGTTTTTGTTGCCAAGGTTATCAGCTTTACAGTGAATCATAGAGGGACTCAGTATTCAAACAAATTATAATCCTCTCCTTCTCTCCTTCTCTGCTGGGAATGTGACATCTCCTCAAAACAGAACACTCTCTAATGGAAATACTTTTGTCTACAGATTTTCCAGTGATTCTTTGATTGGTGGTGTGTGTTTGTTTTAACACAATTCACTGATTTAGAAAACCTTATCTTCAAATTCTTCTTATGGGAACTCTGAATCCTCAGTGACACATAAAATGTCAGTGAGAATATTTGGATAATAAATGCTGAGTGTATTGACAGTGTCGCAAATATTAGGATAGGAAAGGATGATAACAAATTCCATGGATAAAAAAAAATCAGCAGAAACCTCTCCTGGTACTTCTGTTGTTACTGGAGAGAAAATGGGAAATAATGAAATACAGGAGCCCATAAATTTTGTATGAAGTTCTTCGTCTTGGAGCTAGGATATAAACTGAGCATGGCGTGGAGAATGCTGAATGACGTGTGATCTGTGAAGTGTCATTAGATTCTTCAGTAGTGAGGGCTCTCTCTTGACCCCAAGAAGCCATGGTTTCTATTAAAAACTGGCCGTGTGTGAAGTTGTCAATGTATGGCAGCCACTACATGGACCTAAGTGAAACTAAGAGCAACTGACTCTAAGTATCAGGGGGAAACTTCCTTTAATTAGAGTGAACCAGTTGATCCATCTAAAAAAAGACCATTCGATTTCAAGCTGTCAGACACCTATTCTGCTGTTTGAGTATATAAAGTGCTTGAAAACTGAGTGAGATTCCTTTTTCCTTGGTTGTCAAAGTCACAGACTAGTCTATGTGCAGCAATGTGACACCACAGGGAATTAGCTGTGAGGAGATCCCTCATTTACTTGTATGTTGCCATTTTAGATGCAATTTCAGAATTATCTTTCTACCAGAATTACATAGAAAATTCTATTCCATTGAGGATAAACCTGAATTTCTTGTCAGCTTGTATTTTCATAGCATGTTTGTATAATATAGTTTTTAGATAATGGATCTTTCCCATAATCTACAATAAAGACTTCATATTATTCTCTCCCTAAGTGCAGGCAGTTTGGGGATTTGAAAGGGGTTAGGAAAAAAAAAAAAAAGATTAGTAAAGATTTTTGAGAGCATTTATAATGATTTTTAGACACACGGAAAATATATTTTACACATAAAAATCTCCAAGATGTTTTGGTGATTAGCTACCTTGAGCTTTTGGATTAGAAAATAATAATAAAACATTTTTAGGCTATTTTTAGAATCTTTCCTTGAAGATAACTTTTTACCCTTGGAAAAGGAGAGAATCCATGCCACAAATAATATTTATAATTTAAATAATGAGTACATTTTATAGTTAGAACACATTCTGAATTAAACATAACATTTTTTGGGGGGAGGGTAACATGACCCAGGCATACAATGTGATTTAATAAAGTAGAATCCCAAAATAAGGTAAGTTATTAATCTAATATAAGATAGATTTCATTCTCCTTTGATTTGATTTTTCAAAAACAATCTATAAGCAATAGGCTCTACCTACCCACTGCCTTTCTCAGATGCTACCTTGGCCCTACAAAGATGAATAAGAAACCGAAGTGATACTGAATTTGCTCCAACGTGCAGGAGTGGGCTCATGGGTAGACTTGTACTGGGGATAGCACTAGGAAGTATGGGATCACTGGTCATAGAATGAAGCTATATCAGATGGGATTTATTTCCATCCTGTTAGAATGACACCAGAGGATGCAATCTTCTTTTCTAGTTCTCTGTAGAATTAGAAAAGCAGGGAGCGACTCACATATTTGAATCAAGATTTAGTAGAGATACTAATGTTTTATAGGCAGACCTCAGAGATGGTGTGAGTTTGGTTGCAGACCACCACAATAAGGTCAGTAAAATGAATAAAGCAATAAAGTTAGCAAAATGTTGTTTTTTTTTTTTTTTTGGTTTCCCAGTCCATATAAAAGTTATGTTTACACCATACCGTAACCCATTAAGTGCACAACAGTATTATAT
Source organism: Mirounga leonina (assembly GCF_011800145.1). NCBI lineage: Eukaryota > Metazoa > Chordata > Mammalia > Carnivora > Phocidae > Mirounga > Mirounga leonina. The sequence continues at coordinate 31,399,727 of NW_023270320.1, read as the reverse complement.
AAAAAATATGTGTATCTTAATTAAAAAATACTTTATTGCTAAAAAATGCTAATGACCATCTGAGATTTCAGCAAGTTGTAATCATTTTGCTGGTGGAGGGTCTTGCCTCAATATTGACAATGCAGGCTGATCAGGGTGGTGATAGTGGAAGGCTGGGGTGGTTGTGGCAATTGCTTTTAAAATAAGACAACAATGAAGTTTGCCGCATTGATGGACTTTTCCTTTTATGAACTATTTCTCTGTAAAATGGTGTTTGATAGCATTTTACCCACAGTAAAACTGCTTTCAGATTGGAGTCAATCTTTCCAAGCCCTGCTACTGCTTTATCAACTAAGATTTTGTAATAGTCCAAATTCTTTGTAGTCATTTCAACAATCTTTTTTTTTTTTTTAATTTTTTCATTAACGTATCATGTAGTGTTTGTTTCAGGGGTACAGGCCTGTGATTCATCAGTCTTACACAATTCACAGCACTCACCATAGCACATATCCTCCCCAATGTCCATCACCCAACCACCCAATTCCTCCCACTCCCCTCCACTCCAACAACCCTCAGTTTGTTTCCTGAAATTAAGAGTCTCTTATGGTTTGTATCTCTCTCCGGTTTTGTCTTGTTTCATTTTCCGTCCCTTCCCCTATGATCCTCTGTCTTGTTTCTCAAATCCCTCATATCAGTGAGATCATATGATAATTGTCTTTCTCTGATTGACTTATTTCGCTTAGCATAATACCTTCTAGTTCCATCCACGTCATTGCAAATGGCAAGATTTTGTGTTCTTTTGATGGCTGCATAATATTCGATTGCATATATACACTACATATTCTTTATCCATTCAACTGTTGAGGGACATCTAGGCTCTATCTATAGTTTGGCTACTGTGGACATTGCTGCTATAAATATTGGGGTGCACGTGCCCTTTCGGATCACTACATTTGTATCTTTGGGGTAAATACCCAGTACTGCAATTGCTGGGTCATAGGGTAGCTCTATTTTCAACTGTTTTTTTTTTTTTTTTAAGATTTTATGTATTTATTTGACAGAAAGAGACTCAGCGAGAGACGGAACACAAGCAGGGGGAGTGGGAGAGGGAGAAGCAGGCTCTCTGCTGAGCAGAGAGCCCGATGCAGGGTTCTATCCCAGGATCCTAGGACAATGACCTGAGCTGAAGGCAGACACTTAATGACTGAGCCACCCAGGTGCCCCTATTTTCAATTTTTTGAGGAAACTTCACACTCTTTTCCAGAGTGGCTGCACCAGCTTGCATTCCCACCAACAGTGTAGGAGGGTTCCCCTTTCTCTGCATCCTTGCCAACATCTGTCGTTTCCTGACTTAATTTTAGCCATTCTGACTGGTGTGAGGTGGTATCTCACTGAGGTTTATTATGTATTCCCCTGATGCTGAGTGATGTTGAGCACTTGGTCATGTGTCCATTGGCCATTTGGATGTCTTCTTTGAAAATATGTCTGTTCATGTCTTCTGCTCATTTCTTGAGATTGGATTATTTGTTCTTTGGGTGTTGAGTTTGATAAGTTCTTTATAGATTTTGGATACTAGCCCTTTATCTGATATGTCATTTGCAAATATCTTCTCCAATTCTGTCGGTTGTCTTTTGGTTTTGTTGACTGTTTCTTTTGCTGTGCAAAAGTTTTTTTATCTTGAGGAAGTCCCAATAATTCATTTTTGTCCTTGCTTCCCTGGCCTCTGGCAATGTTTCTAGGAAGAAGTTGCTTCAGCTGAGGTTGAAGAGGTTGCTGCCTGTGTTCTCCTCAAGGATTTTGATGGACTCCTGTCTCACATTTAGGTCTTTCATCCATTTGGAGTCTATTTTTGTGTGTGGTGTAAGGAAATGGTCCAGTTTCATTCTTCTGCATGTGGCTGTCCAATTTTCCCAACACCATTTGTTGAAGAGACTGTCTTTTTTCCATTGGACATTCTCTCCTGCTTTGTCGAAGATTAGTTGACCATAGAGTTGAGGGTCCATTTCTGGGCTCTCTATTCTGTTCCATTGATCTATATGTCTGTTTTTGTGCCAGTACCATACTGTCTTGATGACAATCACTTTGTAATACAGCTTGAAGCCTGGAATTGTGATGCCACCAGCTTTTCTCTTCTTTTTCAATATTCCTCTGGCTGTTTGGGGTCTTTTCTGGTTCCATATAAATTTTAGGATTATTTGTTCCATTTCTTTGAAAAAAGTGGATGGTATTTTGATAGGGATTGCATTAAATGTGTAGATGCTCTAGGCAGCATAGACATTTTCACAATATTTGTTCTTCCAATCCATGAGCATGGAACGTTTTTCCATTTCTTTGTGTCTTCCACAATTTCTTTCATCATTTCAACAATCTTCACAGCATCTCACCAGGAATAGATTCCTTCTGAAGAGACCACATTATTTGCTTCTTTATGAGAAACAATGCCTAATCCGTTCCAGATTGATCATGAGATTGCAGCAGTTCAGTTCCATCTTTGGGGTCCTCTTCTAATTCTAATTCTCTTGCTGTTTCCACCACATCTGCATCTACTTCCTCTACTGAACTCTTGAACTCCACAAAGTCATCCATGAGTCTTGGAATCCACTTCTTCCAAACACCTGTTAATGTTGGTATTTTGACCTCTTCCCATGAATCACAGATGTTCTTAATGACATCTAGAATGGCGAATCCTTTCCAGAAGGTTTTCAACTTACTTTGCTCATATCCATCAGAAGAATCACTATCTATGGCAGCTATAGCCTTATGAAATGTTTCTTAAACAGCAAGACTTGAAAGTCAAAATGACTCGATCTATGGGCTGCAAATGAATGTTGTGTTAGCAGACACTAAAACTCCATTAATCTCCCTGTACAGAGATCCATCAGAGCTCTGGGGTGACTAGGTGCATTGTCAATGAGAAGTAATAACTTAAAAGGAATATTTTTCTCTGAGCAGTAGGCCTCAATACAGGGCTTAAAATAGTAATTACTGTAAACAGATTTGCTGTCATTCAGGCTGTATTATCCCATTTATAGGGCACAGATAGAGTAGATTCAGCTCAATTCTGAAGGGCCATAGGAGTTTCAGGATGGTAAATGAGTATCGGCTTTCATTTAGTCATCAGCTGCATTAGCCCCTAACTAGAGAGTCATCCTTTGAGCGTTTGAAGCCAGGCATTGATTTCTCCTCTCTAGCTATGAAAGTCCTAGATGGCATCTTCTTCCAATTGAAGGCTGTTTCATCTACATTGAAAATCTGCTGTTTAGCGTGGCCACCTTCCTGAATTATCTTAGTTGGATGTTCTGGATGACTTGCTGCAGCTTCCACATGAGCACTTGCTGCTCAACCTTGTACTTTCACGTTATGGAGACAGCTTCTTTCCCTAATCTTCATCAGCCAACCTCTGTTAGCTTCAAACTTTTCTTCTGCAGCCTCCTCATCTCTCTGAGCCCTCATAGAATTGAAGAGAGGAGTTAGGGTCTTACTCTGGATCAGGCTTTGATTTAAGGGAATGTTGTGACTGGTTTGATGTTCTTGCCAGGCCACTCAAACTTTCTTCGTATCAGCAATAAGGCTGTTTTGCTTTTTTTATCATTTGTCCACTGGAGAAACACGTTCAGTTTCCTTCAAGAACTTTTCCTTTGTATTCACACCTTGGTTAACTGGCACAAGATGCCTGGCTTTCAACCTGTTTCAACTTCTGACATGCCTTCCCTGCTAAGCTTAATCATTTCTAGGTTTTGATTTAAAGTGAGAGACATGCCACTCTTCCTTTCACTTAAACACTTAGAGGCCATGATGAGGCTTTAATTGGCCTAATTTCAATATTGTTGTGTCTCAGGGAATAAGGAAGCCTGAGGAGCGGGAGTGACAGGGGAATGGTTAGAACACACACATTTATTAAGTTTGCCATCATCTGTGGACATGGTTCCTGGTGCCCCAAAACAATTATAATAGTAACATCAAAGATCACTGATTATAGATCACCATAACAAATATAATAAGAATGAAGAAGTTTGAGATATTGTGAGATTTACCAAAATGTGGCACAGAGACATCAAGTGAGCAAATGATGTTGGAAAAATGGTTTTGATAGACTTGCTGGACACAGGGTTGCCATGTACCTTCACTTTGTAAAAAAAAAAAAAAAAAAAAAAATCCAATACCTGTGAAGCACCATAAAATGAAGTATGCTTATATTTACTTCTGCATAGAACCCAATGTTATTTTATTTCCAAAGCCACCTCTCTTAATGAGAAAATGAATATATAAGGAAAATTCTTTTTTTTTAAGATTTTACTTATTTATTTGACAGAGAGAGACACAGCAAGAGAGGAAACACAAGCAGGGGGAGTGGGAGAGGGAGAAGCAGGCTTCCCGCGGAGCACGGAAACTGATGTGGGGCTCGATCCCAGGGTCCTGGGATTATGACCTGAGCTGAAGGCAGACACTTAATGACTGAGCCAACCAGGTGCCCTAAGGAAAATTCTTCCATCTTGGAGCATAAAGACAAAATAAGCAGACTTTGTTCCATTTATCTTCTCAAATGTGTTCATGTAACCATCAACTACTATCCTGCCCTTTTTAGCCCCTGGTATAAAAAACACACCATCCACTTGAATTATGAAGATGGACTAGGGAGAATTGCAGTGAGTATAGGATATTAAGAGTAACTAAGAATTCACCTTACAATATAATGGTAATTTGTGCAGATTGAATTTGTATAAATCATTACTGCATTATCTGCCAATCACTTTCCCAAGCTTAACTGAAATCTTTTTGAGACTCCTATCTATTCTCAAGTAGAAAATAGTAAACTCATTTAAATTTGTTTTAGATAAAATATATGTTAAAGATGTTCCTTCACATCTCTAATTCTCTTTGTTGGGTTTTTTTTTTTGTTTTTTTTTAATTACCTGGCTGGAAACCATTGAGTTTTTCTTCCTGAATCATGCTTCCAGCTATGGTTCCAGAGATGTAGAATAATTTTCTGGTGAAAAAACACACACATTTTTGTTACTTTCTATTAACCAGCCCAAATATATAGTTACATTGTTAGCCTACCCATAGCAGATATATGGCCAGACATTTTCCTTTGATGTATATTTCAACTCATCCCCTCATGGATGTGTCATCTGAATGTGGGGTGCATATGTGTATTGGATGTTACTTGGATTTTTCTTCCTTTGTAATTTCAATTATTTTACTGCAAAGACCTTTCATTTCCTTATTGAATGTGTTTATTTCCCTTTTCTATAATTGCTGACCAGTTTTTTTTTCCTAATTATCCTGTGGTGAGAGAAATTAGCCTCTCCAAATCACCTCAATTCTATATCATATTTTCTAAAATACAAAACACAGCTATTCTCAATGCTGTTTTCCCATTTGTTCTTGTTACTAAATATTTAGATTCACTTAACTTTCCAAGATTTGCTTTCAGATATGTTATACTCTACATGGTTTATGGTAATCTTCTCTATTTTCAAAATCTATATTTGAGTCCCTTCAAATGTGTAGGTTTCGCATATGTACTTCACCCCTGTTTTCAAATATGTACATGACTCTTTGTGCAATGAAATCATGAGCTTTTTTCCTAACAAGTGCTTCCCTTTCCTGTACACTGCTACCTACCACAAGACAAGTTCCAAAAAGGTGCTGATGGGGGTCTGTGTGAGCAGAAGAGTCTTCATTATATTTATGCATTTAAAAGAAAATTCTGTAAAACTACGGTACTGAAGCATGGCTTATGTCAATCTCACCCATGTTTTTTCCCACATGCAGGTTTTGAGAAAAATATAAAAGCCACATTAAAAAACAACTGAGTTATCTTACAATTTATATACAAAAATTCTAAGTTTGCTACAAAGTACACATAAGTACATTTGTATATGTAGAATTTTCCACAAAAGGATACATTTTTGTTGAGAGAGTATTAGGTTCTGATTTCCTTACTCACTTGGGTATTTTTATTTATAAGAAATATTAATAAGAATAGTTACATGAGATGTAACTGCAATAACAAATCTACTAGAATTAAAATTTTAAAATCAAGTGGCTTTTCTCTTTCAAAACTATGTACATGTACACAGTTATGTCACAAATATAATCCTTGTCTTACAAGAAATCTTACATTATTACAAGCAATATAATATAGTTTGGTACAGGCAAGCCTAAACATATATTTATGCAGCAATTCTTGGCAGGAAGCAAAACACAAATTCTGAACCAAAGTGGGCATTAGGATATTTGCATTCTGTGCCCTATTATATTACATCCATATGTCCATTGTAAAACTGTTTATTATGTCTGTTAAAATATAATTACAAAAAAGTCTAAAACATGTTTCCTATACAAATATAAAATGAATATGCATTGACAATTTCATTCTATTCACTAATTAATGAGGGAATCAGAAAGATGGTAAGGTTTATTCAATGAGCATTTAAGGAGCTGGGTAATTACAGAAAGCTAATAAAAGAATGTTAAAATAAATTTGCTGTTAGGTATAAAAGTGTTGAACATCCTTTAGGGCAAAGAACCATAACCTTTAGAGTTATCTTTTCTTCCAGGAGTCATTCTGTAAGTTCACTAAACCTAGGATCTTATCAATAGGAAATAGTAAGTGGAACAAAGAAGATTCCCTGATATAGTCATCTGGTAGGTCTGTTAAACAAGGCCTTCATACGTTTCGAAACAATATGCTGCCAAACATTTGTCTTATTTTATACTAAAAGTTCATCTAGCAGATAGTATATATTGTCCTATAACATTTTATTTGTTATATAAATTTAATTAAGTCACTATATATAAATTCATATATGAAACAAGAAAAAGTTATGAAATATTTTATGAAGCTTCAGTAAGTTGCACAGTTTCAGAATGCTTATGTTATAAATGCCCTGGATCTTCTCTAGTAAGATTTTATTTATTTGTCAGAGAGAGAGAGACAGAGAGAGAGCATGAGGCAGGGGCAGAAGCAGGTACCCTCATGAGCAAGGAGCCTGATACGGGACTTGATCCCAGGACCTTGGGATCACGACCTGAGCCAAAGGCAGACGTTTAACCAACTGAGCCACCCAGGTCCCTCTCTGGTTTCTTTAAATCCTGAGGCTTGATAATTAAAGCTTTCATTGGCTCCCATGAGTGTACCAGAGAATTTCCATGGAACAAACTTAATATTTGTGTTATTCTTCTTGCTTGTGTTTGAATATATCAAGCTTGTTCCTACATCACAATTCTGCATTTGCAATGTCTTCTGCCTGTAATTCTTCCTTTGTGTCTTCTAATGGTTTTATCTTTCTCTTCATTTGTGTCTTAGTTCGAATATCATCCACTTAGGACTTAACTTGTCACTTCCCACCTTCACTTGCTCTATAGAATTATCTTACTATATTCCTTCAAACCTTTTAACAACATCTAAAATTATTTTGTGTATTGTATTTTTTTTAAGATTTTATTTATTTATTTGACAGAGAGAGACACAGCGAGAGAGGGAACACAAGCAGGGGGAGTGGGAGAGGGAGAAGCAGGCTTCCCACTGAGCAGGGAGCCGGATGCGGGGCTTGATCCCAGGACCCTGGGATCATGACCTGAGCTGAAGGCAGACGCTTAACGACTGAGCCACCCAGGTGCCCCATATGTATTGTATTTTTTTAATGTTAAGTTTCTGGGTCCCCTCTCTAGAATATAAATTCTCTGAGATACCAAGAATATAAATTTGGGATTTGCTCTTGTTGTTTTATTTCTGTATTTCTAGAATGTAGAATAGGTACTGGGATTTGGTAGGAGTTCAACAATATTTGCTGATTAAATAAAAGCTTTCTTTGTTTTGTAGATATTCTACTCTAAAGCATCTAAAGCACTAGAGATAGATTGGTGGAGAGAAATAGTCTTATATATCCAATATAACCTCTACAGGAAGGAGGTAGGAGCAAAGCACAGAAATTTTAAAAATTGATAACATTCTTAAAGACAAACTGTGGGTATTGTATGTGACAGTAAAGGCAAGAGGGAGCTCAGAAATAAAATTGAACATGTAGATATCCAGCCAAGCTACATATCTGACATGGAAAGATAGATGACATGACAGGTGTAATTCAGAAGTTTAATAACCATTTTCCTGTTTCATTATGTACAACTGATTGCTTAATGCATACATATTACTTTTGGACAATGATTTCAATCTATATGCCCTTGTAATTCCTCTCAGCATAACTGTAAATTTTATTCTCCATCGATCTCCTTTTTGTTTGTTTTCCCTTACAACAACACTGAAATACCTGAAATGGTTTTATCGAAAAAAAAAAATAAAACATAACTTTATTACATTTTATATCATAACATCTGGAGATTGAGATGAAATTCAAGCCAATATTTACATTTTGAACCAGATGTTTTGATCAATGAAATATACTGACAAGTACGTGTAAAAAGTTTATGATAAAATTTGCTATAGGACCCTTGTAGTCCTTATTTGTTTTGCCCATTGAGCTGCTGTTGACCTTTCCATACTCAGTAATACATCTCCTCTCTCCCCTTGTGCCTCTCCTTTGGGCAAGCAGATTAAGAAGCCGGAGTACTCCCTCTTGTTGGTACCAGTAAGAGATCCAAAGCAGGTAAGCCCTTGCCCTCAAATGGAGGGAACTCTAGGCCAGTCCCTTTCCCTACCCACAATACAACCCCAGGCTACTTATTCCCCTTGTTGTCTCAGGGCATCTTAAACTCCTTGAGAGGCCTTCCCTGCTCTCCCCAGATACTTTAGATACGTGAATAATAAGCCTTTTCATACTCCTTTTATATGCATGTGAAGTCATTTGTCTCTACATCTCAACTACATTTGGGGTGAGCTCCATCTGCCTCTGAAAATGACCATCACATTTACATAAAGCAAAATATGCCTTTGGTTGGGTACAGTTATGCACATTTAGAAAAATATATAGAGTCATGTGTCCACTACCATAATTTCATACAGAACTGTTCCATCACCACAAAAACTCCCTCATGCTACACCTTTCTTTTTCATGCCACACCTTTATAAATTGCACACCCTCTGACCCTTAGCAACCACTGATCTAATTTCTTTCCAGAATGTAACATAAATGGGGCGCCTGGGTGGCTCAGTTGGTTAAGCGACTGCCTTCGGCTCAGGTCATGATCCTGGAGTCCCTGGATCGAGTCCCGCATCGGGCTCCCTGCTCGGCGGGGAGTCTGCTTCTCCCTCTGATCCTCCCCCCTCTCATGTGCTCTCTCTCATTCTCTCTCTCTCTCAAATAAATAAATAAAATCTTAAAAAAAATCATTAAAAAAAAAGAATGTAACATAAATGGAGTAGTGCAATATGTGTCTTGGAGGACTGGCTTCTTTCACTTAGAAAATTAATTTTAAGGTTCACTAATATTTTTGCAAGAATCAATCGTTTGTACTTTGTAGTTGCTAAGTACTCATAGTTGTTTTTATGAGTACATCATAGTTGTTTGTTAATTTTCCAGTTGAAGGACATATGCATCATTTCCAATTTTTGGTAATTGTGAATGAAATAAAATAGCCACATAAATATCTCATGTAAATATATGTTTTCTCATCTCTTGGGTTGATATCTAGCAGTAGGATAGCAGATAGGTTGCTTGGTCATATATTAGGAGCATCAGTGAATGAATAACAAATTGTTCAACTTATTTCTAAAACTGCTCTCAAATCACAACCCTCTAGGAGAAAGAGCTCCAAGTGCTTTGCATTCTTGACCACTTTTTGTTTTGTTTGTTTCCTTATTGTTTTAAGAGTTATTTATAAAATACAAATTCAAGTTATATGTCAGAAATGTGATTTGATAATTATTTAAAAATGATTTTTTTATAGGCAATGTATATTTGGATTTACTATTTTATTTAATCTGACAAGCTCCTTTAACTGGTGTGTTAAATTATTCACATTGAAGGCAATATGCTGGCTTGTAGTTTACCAACTCACTAGTCTCTTCTATTTATTCTGTCTGTCCTGTTTCATTTTTCCTCCCCGTCTGCCTTCTATTTTATTAGTTGAATACATTACCAAATTCCATTTTATCTTCTCTGGTGATGTATTAGTTATACCTTCTTGAAAAAATAGTGGCTTACTTAGATTTTACAATGTAACTCTTTAAGTAATCAAAATCTTCCTCCAAATAATATAATAATATTATACCCTTCCTGTGTAATATAAGAACTTTTTATCCTATTGTCTCATTTCTTTTCTCCCATCCTTTGGACTATCTTTTCTATACCATCGACTTTTACATATGGTATTAACACACAATACATTGCTTCTATAGACAGTCTATAATCTTTTTTTTTAAAGATTTTATTTGTTTATTTGACCGAGAGAGACACAGCGAGAGAGGGAACACAAATAGGGGGAGAGGGAGAGGGAGAAGCAGGCTTCCTGCCCAGCAGGGAGCCCGATGTGGGGTTCAATCCCAGGACCCTGGGATCATGACCTGAGCCGAAGGCAGACGCTTAATAACTGAGCCACCCAGGCGCCCCGACAGTCTATAATCTTTTAGAACAATTAAAATGTTTAAAAAATGGATCAAATTTTACTTTAATTTCCTTCAACCTTTTATTTCTTTTTATAGATATGATGCCTTATTCCTCTCTCTGAAGAAAGGTATTTAACCTATTTTAAAGAGTGGATCTGACTGCTGTGATTTCCTCAGATTTTGTTGGAGAAAGGCTTCATTTTTTTTTTTTTTATTGAGGTATAATTGAACTACAACAAACATATATTAGTTTAATTACAACATAATGATTCAATATTTGTATATATTGCAAAATGATCACCAGCATAACTCTAGGTAACATCCATCACCCTACATAAGTTTGGGAATTTTTTTCTTGTGATGAGAACTTTTAAGATCTAGTCTCTTAGCAACTTTCAAATATAAAATTCAGTATTATTAACTATAGTCATCATGCTATACATTATATCTCCAGGACTTATTTATTTTATAATTGGAAGTTTATACCTTTTGACTCCCTTTACCTGTTTTGTCCACCCCCCACCCCACCTCTGGCAACCACCAGTCAGTTCTCTGTTATCAATAAGGCTTTCTGGGGGGATCCCACATGTAAATGACAACATACGGTATTTGCTAAGAAAGCCTTCACTTTTGATGTATATTTTTCACTGACTATAAAATTTTAGGTTGGCATTATTTTTCTTTCAGCATTAAAAAATATCATTCCCCCTGTCTTTTTGCTTCCGTGATTTCTGACAAGGGTCAGCTGTAGTTTTTGTTTCTGTTTCTCTTTGTCACGTTTCCTTTTACTCAAGCTACCTGCGAGGTTTTGTCTTTGTACTTTGTTATCAGCGGTATGGTATTTTCTGTGTTTTTCAGAAAAAAATCTTGTATTGTGCATGTTTTTTTGCGTGTGATTTTTATAACAGCGTTTTGATATCTGTCACTTTTACTTTTGCAAAAACTGCTGCCAAAATTTCCTCAAGTACTAGTTTCTGCCCTTCTCTTTTTCATTTCTTCCTGGAGTTCTCATTATATGTATTTTAGAAGTTTCAATATTGACCTACAGACCTTGGAAATTGTATCTCATTTTTAAAAAATATTTTTCTCTTTGTGCTTCAGTTCGCGTAACTTCCATCGACCTATCTTCTAGTCACTGATTCCTTTCTTGGCTGTGTTGTCTCTACTGTGAAGCCTGGAAAAGGCATTCTGTCACATCTCTCAGTATTTTTTATTTCTAGCATTTTCATTTGATTTTCCTTTCCATTGTTTTATCAAAATTACCCATCTGATATTGTATCATATTGTCTCCCTTTTCCAGTAGAACCTTTTCTATGTTAGTCACAATTATGTTAAAACCCAACAGGTAGATTCAATATGTGTATAATATCTTAGTGTGGTTCTGATAAGGGTTTCAAATGACAATGGGACATGCCTTGCAGAATTTTGTAGAGACCGACATGGTATTTATATCAGGAAATGATCATCCTCTTCCTTTCCTGCTAGATCTTTAGTGAGGGGATTGGGCTAATCTATGTAGGGTTTGGGCTGGGACTGAGATATGTGACTGCTATCTTTATACATGTTGTATCTCAGACTTTAAATTCTTACAGAGAGGGGCACCTGGGTGGCTCAGTTAATTAAGCGGCTACCTTCGGCTCGGGTCATGATCCCAGGGTCCTGGGATCGAGCCCCACGTAGGGCTCCTTCCTCAGTGGGGAGCCTGCTTCTCCCTCTCGCTCTGCCTGTCACTCCACCTGCTTGTGCTCTCTCTATCTCTATCAAATAAATAAAATTTTTTTAAAAAATTCTTACAGAGATACGTTGAAATTAAGATGAGAGCTGACTTACCAGAGCATGTCTGCTTGATTATGAGGTCGAGGATTTTGTGCCATGTGTCCGAGAGGGCATCATTGTGGACCCTTTCTCCTCCTCTGTCTCTTTCTGAGAAATTTGTTGCTGTCTTATTATTCAGGCTTGTTAGTTGGTTGATGAGGGGTTGCAGGATGTGTGTCTCTTTGTTCTGAATCACCTTAGTCTCAGATATGTCCCTAGGTCTTGGAGGCCTGGCCTTCCTAGTTATCCTGCCAGTCCCCCAGATGTGGTTGCAGGCTCAATGGGACTTTTCAACCTGTTTAACCAGCTGCCTTTTGTTTTCACCAATGCACTAAAGACCTCAGTGTTTGTTACTCTTCCTCTCAGAGATTAAGGCTTTTTACCCATCATAGAAAAAGAAGAGGAGGATCTAGGCAGACTTCCATGCCCTTCTCACAAGGCTGCCATTCTTTTGCCATTCATTTAACTTCTATCTGCCCTTACATTCCTGAGTACTTTTAACAGAAACAGTATTGCAAGCAAAACCATTTTTTTTTTTACTACCTGGTCTTTTTTTTTTTTTTTTTTCTTTTTAAAAATGTTCCAACACATGTTCTAACTAAAGTGTACTTTTAAACACCCCAATTCCCTTGCTTATAACTCTTTAATGGAAGCCAATTTCTCCCAGCAAAAGAAAATAAATGCTTCAGTAAGGAGCACAACTTCATGATCTGACCTGTGCTTGCTTTTCCATTATCATCACTCACACAACCTTGTCCCATTTGCATGGTAAACACTGAAATTCTTGCCATTTCTTGTGATGTCATGTTCTCACACTCTTGCAGGCCTTTCTTTGCTCATATGAATAAGTCTTCCTGCAAACTTCTTCCTAGGATGCTCTCTTTCCATTCCCCAACATAGGTGCTCTCCTCTGGCCTCATCTGTTTAATTTCAAATCTTTGGTTTAGAGTGACACTCAGAAGTTACTCTGTTATAGAAGTTATGATATGCGATTGTGTTCTTTGTTTCCTTAAATTTGCATTTTTTCCACATTTATCTAACCTTCTCGAGGGCAGCACTATATTACCAGTTCCTGGCTACTCACTCACTACTACTCGAAGGAACCAACTTTTGCCAGGAAGAGGCTGGTGTCAGAAGCTTGGGATATATTGCAGCGTAGGAAAACCAGTTATTCGGTGATTGATTGATTGACTTGTTTGTCTTTGTAGTCTTCAACTGAATGCATTCGAATTCTTGTTTTGGGATAAAAACCCAAATCACATTTGAAATAGCAGTTTTCCCAATCATATGGAACTCTTATCCTAAATAAACCTTAGTTTGTTTATGAAGAAAATTATATGACTTATTCACTAAAAAAGAAAAAAATGATAAAAATACACTTTGCCTTCAATAATAATTCATTTCTCAGGTGCCTGGGTGGCTCAGTCAGTTAAGCATCTGCCTTTGACTCAGGTCATGATCCCAGGGTCCTGGGATTGAGTCCCGCGTCGGGTTCCCTGCTCAGCTCCCTCTCTCTCTTCTGTTCCCCCTGCTTGCGCACTCTCTCTCTCAAATAAATAAATAAACTCTTTAGAAATAATAATAATAATAATTCATTTCTATAACACTTAAGGTTGTTATTTAATTTTTGATTTTGTTATTTATAAATATACTAAAAATACTTTAATCACTTCCTGTGTGAATTTTAGCTGAAAAACATGTAATTAATTTTTGGCAAAGTTTTAAGTATTTGTAATTTTAAGATATGTTTTTATAAAATATTTCCTTTCTTATTATTTCTTCCTAAAATAATTTCTACTGAATAATTTTCACACAGTAGAAATCAAAGCTGAAAGGTTTACACATTTGCTGAGTATTCTTCTCAGTGAGAATGGTAGTAATGTAGTATGAAAATATACCATGTATGTCTTGCTATGTAATCACTATATAGATTGCTCCTTTTCTTAATAATAAGTGTCAAAAAATGATCAGACTAGTAAGTTTAATTTTCCATATAACTAATAATATGTAGAAGTAATATCTCTGAACAATTACTTGATCTTTTTTCTTTTTGTTTAGGAATGGGATGAAAGAGCCATTGTTTTATGTGTAAAAGGAATCACAAGAGTTTACTGATATAATATTAAATTTTATTGTAATATGTGTGACTTCCTTTGGTTTCTTACACTATATACTGTCTGAGAAGTTAATTTTTAAGTGTTAACGTGATTCCCATTTAAAGTTAGGAACAATGGCATGTAAGAGACCAAAGACAAGTTACAGAAAAAACAACTGAGCTTAAGAAATTAATACAGAGTCACAGCAAGGGGGAAAACACCCTCATCTGGGTTCATCTACAATGTCTTAGTACCAGTATTCTCAATTGGTTATTAAGTGATAGTATATCCTACCAGGGAAACATAAGATCATATTAGAGCAAGCTCATTAACAGATCCCTCCTGAGAAAAGAACAGTGTTCCAGCTGATTCTTAAACCCTTCCCAATTAACCTGCCTTAGGCCTTATATTATTTTTGTGTCCCATACATTTTTTTGTACATAAAACCCAATGTATTCTATTTCAAAATGCCCAGTTTTTGTCTTAATGGTTAAAATCTTAGATGGTACACATACTCACACATACACATGACTTGATATATGATAAATATAATAATTATTACATAAATACAGCTATACTTCCTCTATTATCTTAAAACTTGTTTTTTTATTTTCTAATTTGATGAGTAAACTACTTAGAAAAAAATGGTTGGCCTTTTTTGCTGATAGTTAATTTACGATAAGATTCTTCTGTGTTTCATTATGAATCAGATTGTTTTCTAAGGCAAAACATATAGGATCAAATATTACACAACTTTCAGAGATTACCCCTCAGACATACTTATATACTTCTGAGCACTAATATTAATGTCCTCAATTTGTGCATATGGACACTGATGTCTTCCCAGGAACATGAAATTCTTAGCTCATAGCTACGCTTTTTGTATGAAGAATTTATATAAAGGACTTAGAGATATGCTTTATATGATATGGTTCTCCATAGCAGCAATATATAAATAATACTATATGATCAATAATTATATGTCAATCAATATAATCAATAAAGCTTCTAATTCTGCCAACTAAAAATGTGTTCCATATAAAAAGGCTTTTTGGTTATATATTTTTATTTGATATATCAAGTAAAAGGTGAGGCAAGGGAATGTTGCCAGTATTATCTATTTCTTGGTTTTTCATTATAATAAAATACAATGAAAGACATGAGACTTGTTCAAAAGTTAGTGAATTCAAGGACAATTTCCAGAATTTCACTTTGTTTTTATAACATCATTTTATTTTTAGTTTTAAAATGCATGGAAGTAGAAGTAAAAATCACCCTACAACTTCATTAGCAAGAATTTTAAAAGTTAATGTATTATAAAATTGATTTTCTCTAATACTTACTTTTTATTATATCAAATAATTCATATCATAAGCACACTGCGAATTATTAACTATTCTTCTATAATCTTATTTTTTAAAAACTGTGTAATATTCTATTGTAGGAATGTTTACCTTTTTTAACCATTTCCCTTTGATGAACCTAGGTGTAGCTTCTAATTTTCATAATATAGTGATACAAAATCACATAATACAGAAATATTTTTTCAACCTACAATAGTTTCCATATAATAAATCTTGTGAAGTGGTATTTCTGTCTCAATAATTTCGAATATTTTAAAGTGTAAAAAGCTTTTTCTACTACTTCAGAGAAAATATGGAAGTTCTCTTTCCTTCGCCTTCTCAAATTCCATTTATTGAACAGTCAGAAATCTGGCCAAATGTTTAATGAAGTTGAAACCCTCAGTTTATTTCTCATGGTTCACCTGCCTCTCCACGTACAGCTGATTAATGTGCGGATTAACTTGCATGTGTGAATATGTTAGAACACAGAACTGTTTGAAAAGTTTTCGATACCTATGAGTGACACATACACACACATAGTATGAGAGCATTGTTTTATATCTCAAACATCTCCAAAATGTAATCGTGTTTGGAAAGGAAATATATAACATATTTTTTGAGAAACCATTGATAACGCCGGCACTTTAGCTTTATTTAAACAATTATTCTACTTGCGTAGAAGAGAAACGAATGCTATTCCGGAATAGAATTTTGAGTTTACACAAAATAAGAGAATATACAGTGATATTTTAGAGAGTGGGAACTCTGTCTAATTTACTGTTAAATCTCCAGGATCCACTCCAGTATCTTGTCACGTGACCCACACAGAATAAACAGGTATTAGTTGGAATATAAAATATATCAATATTGTAATTATTAAGAACAACTCAAATAAGCACCCTAGCATTTAGATTTTTAATAACTCTTTCAAAATCCCAGTCTACTCAAAGTA
Source organism: Mirounga leonina (assembly GCF_011800145.1). Classification (NCBI taxonomy): domain Eukaryota; kingdom Metazoa; phylum Chordata; class Mammalia; order Carnivora; family Phocidae; genus Mirounga; species Mirounga leonina. Next base: position 31,383,032 of record NW_023270320.1, on the reverse strand, counting down.
AGGAACATAATATGTAATAAAATCAAGGTACAGGGCGCCTGGGTGGCTCAGTCGTTAAGCGTCTGCCTTCAGCTCAGGTCATGATCCCAAGGTCCTGGGATCGAGTCCCGCATCGGGCTCCCTGCTCAGCGGGAAGCCTGCTTCTCCCTCTCCCACTCCCCCTGCTTGTGTTCCTGCTCTCACTATCTCTCTCTGTCAAATAAATAAAATCTTTAAAAATAAATAAATAAATTAATTAATTAATAAAATGGCATAAATAAGTAATGCTTATGTGAAAAGGACATTGTTAGGAGAATTCAGACCACTAAAAAGGGTGGGTTTAGTGAAATTAAAATAGAACTTTAGGGGCGCCTGGGTGGCTCAGTTGTTAAGCATCTGCCTTCGGCTCAGGTCATGATCTCAGGGTCCTGAGATAGAGCCCCATGTCAGGCTCCCTGCTCTGTGGGAAGCCTGCTTCTCCCTCTCCCACTTCCCCTGCTTGTGTTCCCTCTCTCGCTGTGTCTCTCTCTGTCAAATAAATAAATAAAATCTTTAAAAAAAAATAAAAAATAAAAAATAAATAAAATAAAAAAAATAAAATAAAATCAAGGTACAGGAAGTCACATAAGGTTTTATTAGGAAACATAATCTGTGTTACAATTAAGGTTTGCGGCATAGATAACATAAATAATTTTAGCTATTTCAGGCATTAACTGATTAAATATGAGAATTTAAATGCTTACAAAATTGCTGAGAAGGTAGAGGGGCAGGCTCTAATTCTGGCTTGGATGAATTCCTTTCTGGGCACCACTTCGGATTTGCCCATCAAGACAAGCACTACCTCCGCAGTAATGAGAAAGTCATTGAGTCAACGGCTGGATCTACATTGTATCTACACCCTAAGGATAACTAATAACTTTCTTAAATCCTGGCTTCAGGAACCTAGTAACTTGGCTTCATTACGGAAACCAGGAAATGTGCTCCAGAGCTCTTGGCTCCAGGACGAGGCTGCAGCTGCCAGATGGGAACCCTGATTCAGCCAGTGCAACCAGAATCCGAGCTGCTGGGTGACGGGGAAACAGTTTATGTCTTCCCTGCAGTTCCAGATGACAGACTGACATGAGACGGGGTCAGATGGCTTACCTAACATTCCTACCCGATCTGTCTCTGCAAGGAGAGCAGTATGCACCACGGTAATGATAGTGCTAGAAGTTATGTCAATCCTCACTGATTAAAGTGACATAAATAATTAGTTTTATCTATGTCAGGAGACATGGA
>NW_023270320.1:31381603-31381765 GCF_011800145.1 Mirounga leonina | reverse complement strand
TAATTAGTTTTATCTATGTCAGGAGACATGGATTTCTTTCTTTCTTTCTTTCTTTTTAAAAGATTTTATTTATTTATTTGAGAGAGAGAAAGAGAGAGAGAGCACATGAGAGGGGGGAGGGTCAGAGGGAGAAGTTATGTCAATCCTCACTACTTAAAGTGA
>NW_023270320.1:31129463-31381593 GCF_011800145.1 Mirounga leonina | reverse complement strand
TAATTAGTTTTATCTATGTCAGGAGACATGGATTTCTTTCTTTCTTTTTTTTTTTTTTTTAAGATTTTATTTATTTATTTATTTGAGACAGAGAGCATGAGAGGGAGGAGGGTCAGAGGGAGAAGCAGACTCCCTGCTGTGCAGGGAGCCCGATGCGGGACTCGATCCCGGGACTCCAGGATCATGACCTGAGCCGAAGGCAGTCGCTTAACCAACTGAGCCACCCAGGCGCCCGACATGGATTTCTTTATATATTTCACACTTAAAATTAAATAATAATTATGGAACAACTTTTTGTGTGTGTGACATGGTGCCATACGTAAATAAGACACCTAACACTTCACAGGTTTCTAGTGAAAAAATAAATTAAATAAAACCAAATAAATTAAACTTTACTCAATTTGTCTTAATATACAATCTTAACAGCTTTGCATGCATAATTCACATTTACTAATACTATCTTTCCCGTTGTATTTCATATTTCTAAGATTCATTGCTTGCTACAATATTTTTGATTCTCTGAAAAATATATATAAAGTATATATGTTTATTAAATATATATATATGTCTATTTTGGAACATTTATATAAATATATATAAAATGTATGTATTCATATAATTTATATATAAATAATTTACATATAATTCTATATAATTTGTATATATACATAATTTCCTTTACCTTTTAGTATTTCACACAAATATAGATACACACATATACACACACTTATTTATTATATAAAACTTGTAACACTTCAGTGGGGTTTGCCATACTATTTATTTTTGTGATAAGCACAGAACTATTTCCTTAACAGGAAATGCAATATATAAAAATAATCGATCCTTTAATAATTATGTTACAATAATTATTAATTTTTTAGCTTAATGTCGTACCCTTTCCTGAAATTCTCCTCCCTCAAATTCAAGCTCTTCCCATAATATTAAATTATCACTTACTTAACTCTGGTACAGGACTTGAATGCAGAGTCTTATGCAATTCTTGCCATACAAAAGTATGATTAATGATATTTGCTTCTCTACCTGAAACATGTCTTTACAAGCCTATCTAATCATTCAGCACAGATGGTGGAGATCTGTGACATGGACCAGTTACCATAAGCATAGTTGACCTAATCAAAATTAGCATCCACTTTAGAAAAATTTATTATCCATTCATAAAATCCAGTGGCATAACATAAATGTCATACCATCATAGGTCTTGCATCAGTAATTGATTTGTTTATGATACAAGCGAAATCTCCCATTCTGCCTCTTTTCCAACAATAACAAGGAGAAGCACGAACAGGGAAGGTTATTATTTCCTAGCCACAGCTCAATGCACCATGTAATCAAATCCTTTGTCAGAGCATCCTGCCACATAATCAGATCATATGAATTGTCAGAGGCAATTTTATAAATATGTATTCATTTAAAGCCTTGGTACAGTTGTTATAGTGTAGGATAAGTACATTTCTTCTTTTTTCCCTTTGGTGGTGATTGTATTCTGAATTTTTATATATAGAGTAATTACATTTCTTAAAATATGGTTCAATGTTGGAAAAATAATAAATTCTCTATTCACCTATCACAAATATTACCTTTCTAAGCCCAATATATTAAATTATTATGATTTGATTTGCTTATAATTTTCTCCCAGGGTAGCCTCTTTACAAGGTATTTTTAAATGTACTTTTCTGAAATTTCAATAAATATTTTTGCTGAGCCATGTTAAGAGTTTAATAACAATTCACTATACAGTGAAACACTTACAAAGATTTGTTTGGATATATACATACAGACACTCACGCCCACACATAAAATCACACTCCTTTACAAAGAGCATGTTTCTGCGTAATTTGTGACTTTGATTTAGTTCTGCTCGTCCCTGACAGACGGTTGAACACATGCTGGGTTTTGTTTACCCTTGCTAACATTGAGCAGTGCTCTTCATAAGGTTCGTGGTATTGACTAAAATGACTAAGCTGAAAATCGATCTGTACCTCTTCGTAGAGGCCAAGTGACTCACCACCACTAATAAAAAGATATTACATGATTATTCCTACAGGACAATTACATAATCTCTGAGGACTAACAGTGGAGAGACAGACCCATCCTCTCTTAAAAATTACTTCTGTGCCACAGATAATCCACTAGGAGACATTTCTTTATTTAACATTAACTTAAGAAGTATTAAATACCCACGGTTGTACTCGGCGTGATTAGAAAGAACAAAAGACACAGAGGATTCAGTCTCTCTCCTTAGGGAGTGGAGGCTAATGAAATGTAGACAAAGAAAGTGCAAGAGAACAAGGAAGAGGAATAAAGCACATGTAAGTAGAGTTTGAGAGGGAGCAGACACAAGTGGCAATGAAGGAATCACAAGGGTATTTTGGTTGAATGAAAAGTGTTTGATGAAGGAATTGGTTGATATGGTTTGGAAGAGAAGATAAGGTTGAATTTTTTAGGCAAAAGCTGTTGAACATGGGCTTAAGTGCAACAGGATTTAGTGGAAAGGGAAAAATGTTCTTAGTTGGGAACATTTTTTCATGTAGTTATGTGTTGCCTATGTACAATGGGAATATAAGATAATTATAACAATTATGTACAATAATTATAATAAAATAATAATAATTAATAATAATAGTGATAGGGAGGTCTCCTAGTGTAACCGTCTTGATCTCTTGCCTTAGCCTCCTAATCCTACCCCCTTGGTGAAGGCAGTGATACTTATCGTTGGTGGGTTTGGCAGAATTATCTAGCATGTTTGATTAAGCCCCATTCTCTCCCTATAGGAGATTCTTCTACCTGCAGACAGCACCCTCCTCTCTGCAGTCAGTAAATGTGGACAGCCTCCTCACCGGTGGGCCGCACATAGTTTTTCATGGCCTGTGCCCATGAGGGTGGATAAGTGAGTTGAAAGTACTGTGATAAAGTAAGTGAACAAGTCTAGGCTGTAGTCATCAACAAAACAAGCATTAATTCACATCCGCCTCTTGTGTCCGTCTCTAAATCCAACCTAAACTAGAACATGGAACAGAGTAGCATGATTTATTGGACCCCTCAAATGCCACACTTCAATGTTTATAATTGAACTGTATTTAAACATGAATGCCAATTCCAATCTGACATGTTACATAAACATACTGTAACATAGGCATGTACTTTTATTTTTACATACATACAACATAACTATAAAATAATATTTGTTTCCAAAGAAAAATGTTTCTGGTCTAAAATTTCCCTTTTGAAATTACATATGCACCCATACCCAGCCAATGAGCATGTATCAACACTCTTTTATATTTCAACATGCTCTTTACATCATAACAATAAATGATAGCATTTTTTTTAAAAAATTATTTATTTATTTATTTATTATTTATTTATTTATTTTAGTGAGATTGGGAGAGAGAGAGTGGGGGAAGGGGCAGAGGGGGAAGAGAGAGAGAATCTCAACCAGTTTTTCTGCTGAGCATGGAGCCCAGGGGCTGGATTTCTAGACCATGAGATCATGACCTTAGCCAAAATCAAGAGTTGAATGCTTAATTGACTGAGCCACCCAGGTGCCCCCAAGAAATGATAGCATTTTAATTTTGTTCAGTGGTTAGTCCAACCCTACCAATATAACTGCTTTAAAAAATGTGTTTGTTTCCTTTCAAATAAAAATAGGATATTTATAACTGGTAAAATTTATCCCATTCTCTAAGATAGACAAAATAGACATAGTTATAGTTAAAAATAAAGAAAAAATACTGAGATGTGGAAATGTACCTATGGTACTATTCTATAAGGGCAGTGTAAAGAGAATTAAAAAATGTATATTAACAGATGAGTTTATCCATCTTTCCCTGTCCTTTTTCTGAAGCTCACAAGCAGTCTGTCTTCCCCCAATGCTCAGTTTCATGATAATCTTTTACTAAGAGGAAGGCTCTGAAGTGGCTTTTCTTTTTTAGTGGTCTCTTCTGAAGCCGGATGAAAACAGCAATGATAGGACAACAGTCACTAGTTACAAAGTTATGCAGAAGAAGTGGGACTTTGGAAAAAGGTCCCCCAAATTTCTGAAGGTTTGGTTTAAGGAGGTCAAACAATGCTCCCTCTCTCTCTAACCAAATAAGCCTGTTTGATTCAATATCCAATAAAAAGCAAACTGCAGCAGCTATACTCAACTTCTTTGATTTCTACTCCATTTGGGTAATGAACTGTGTAGGTCTGACACTCATAAGGTTTAAGTGATGAGAATACAGCAACCAGAAAAGGAATGAGAGTTGAAAAACTCCCAACATTTAATGTCAACTTTCGGCTTCCCTGTGTCATCCAAGACTTAAGTTCTGTAAAACTATTCATTTTATGTGCCAGATTCAGTGAAGGTGCTCTGCTCTTCCCACCACCTGATATTACCTGTGTAATCTGGCATCATATGGCCCGTATCTGACAGATGGAGAAAAGCAACAAATGACTATTCTGGGACCATTTGTCAATGGTCTCAGACCAGAAAGAGAAAAGAAGGAAAATAAGAGTGATGAGGTAAGAAGAGTAGGTTCTTCTTCACACACAATCCCTCTCATATCTGCTGCCAGGAGGCAACAATGAAACCAAACACACACACGCACACACGATTTCCAATTTAAATTGACTGAGATACATTTTTGTGTATGTCATAACAATGTTCTTTGTCTCATTTTAATTGTGAAATATCTTGTTTGAGGGAAAAAACATATTAAGGGATACAACATGACAAAACACATTAGTGATGAATAAGCTTAAAATGTCAGTGAAATAAAAAAAAAAAAAACTCAGTGAAATAAGCCAAAATAAACTTTTATCAAAAGTTGTAGTATTTCAAAGGCTCAATAGCAAAATCAGATAAGCTGTGCATGTGAGTAATTTCTTTTCTGAAACTTAAGACAAAAGGGTATAAAACATAATGAAGGGAATAATAGAATAATGCTCATTGTTAAATATTACATTTTATTAAGGAAAAAATAGATTTCTTTAATAGACCAACCTACAAACACTGTTACCTTTTACTCACAGAAAGAGTTTGATCACTACGTACTTCTACTGCAAAGTGTTAATATAGATGCATGTACATACACAAAATTATAGAACACATAGACATATTGAGCGAGTGAAAGAGAGAGGATATATCCTATATATCAGCCACTCCCAGTCAGATCATCTCCCTTCTCAACAGCTCTGTGAAGAAGACACCAACCTGTTACTCTCTTAATGATGAAGGAATGGGCTCAGAGTGGGTAAGGAAACCACTTCACTAAAGTTCTATTTTATTTTTTTAAAGATTTTATTTATTTATTTGACAGAGAGAGACACAGCGAGAGAGGGAACACAAGCAGGGGAAGTGGGAGAGGGAGAAGCAGGCTTCCCACAGAGCAGGGAGCCTGACATGGGGCTCTATCTCAGGACCCTGAGATCATGACCTGAGCCGAAGGCAAATGCTTAACAACTGAGCCACCCAGGCGCCCCTAAAGTTCTATTTTAATTTCACTAAACCCACCCTTTTTAGTGGTCTGAATTCTCCTAACAATGTCCTTTTCACATAAGCATTACTTATTTATGCCATTTTATTTATTTATTTATTTATTTATTTATTTATTTATTTATTTATTTTTTATTTTTAAAGATTTTATTTATTTGACAGAGAGAGATAGTGAGAGCAGGAACACAAGCAGGGGGAGTGGGAGAGGGAGAAGCAGGCTTCCCGCTGAGCGGGGAGCCCAATGCAGGGCTCGATCCCAGGACCCTGGAATCATGACCTGAGCAGAAGGTGGGTGCTTAACGACTGAGCCACCCAGGCGCCCCATATTTATGCCATTTTAACATAAGTGTTGCATAAATTAAACGAATTCCCAGGCTCCCATGTCTTGCTATGCTAAGTAAAAGAGTATCAATTTATTCCTATTTATCTCTTCAGCTCTCTAGCTACTTTTATAGCTAGCATACCCTTCTCTAAGTGACATAGAGAGTATTGGAGACGACTCATGTGATATTAAATTGGCATGTTATATGGTTGGTTGTAGAGTTTTACCTAGGATTTTGTTAAAAATATGAATACTTGGATTCCATACCCAGAGATTAGGATTTGAGTTTGTGATAAGGTCAAGAAGTCTGGAATTATAACAAATCCCTACATGATTTCAATGCAAATGTTCCCAGCACCATATTCTTCAAAACATTATCTAAAAGAGAGGTTTGAGTTTAAATCCTGCCATTAATTTTAGCAGCTTCTACTTTGCTCTTGTTCGGGAACATTTTGCTTGCAGAGGGGAAGAAAAAAGAAAAGAAAATATATTCATATATGTATAAATATACTATTGTAGACAAAGTTATATTTTATTATGAAAGATTAAAGCAAAGATAATAACAAGATTGCACATATAGGACAATTTAACTTAATTTTGGGAGCTATCCTGGCCATGTCTGCAAGTATAATTAAAATGGAAAATGTGATATTTGGGTAATATGTTTTTGAACTTTCTATCTAATTACCAACTCTAAGTGCACTGACCTCATGCTGCTACTAAACAACGGAAAATAATACAAAATGTATTTCCCTAAATGTTCCTTACAAAATCAGTGCAGTTAGCCAATTTTAAGCAAGTGTTTACTTCACGTTTCCATTTGAGCTAATATATATGTGTTAAAATTTAGAACGTTAGAAAACTTGAAATTACTCTATTTAATTTCTGCATTAATGGCAAAATTTATGAAAGTATTATTTCAGAATACCTTTCCTCTCTTTCATAAAACTGTTTCCAGATTAGCACTTAAAAATAAACAATATGTAAAGAAATTATAAATATAAAAAATAAGTGATGGTTTCCATAATAGTTTCAAATTTTTCATTGTTTTTAAATGTTTTTTCACACAGAGATAATTTACACTTTGAACTCAAATACAACCTGCTTGGAGAGGTTTAATTATTTATTAAATGTAGTATCATATACACTCTAAATTTAGAGGGTTAGCTTTTACACAACAAATTCATGTAATGCCTTCTTGAGAATCCACTCTCAGGTTACAAGTATTAGGAAATTCTGAATAAGAAATGACTTACATCAATCAGAGAAAGATAATTACCATATATGGCTTCACCTGTATGTGGAATATAGGAAACAGGGCAGAGGACCATAGGGGAAGTGAGGGAAAACAGAATGGGAAGTCATCAGAGAGAGAGAAAAACCATGAGAGGCTCTTAACTATGGGCTGCTAGAGGGGAGTTGGAGGGGGGAATGGGGTAACTGGGTGATGGGCATTAAGGAGGTCACATGATGTGATGAGTTCTGTGTATTATATGCAACTGATGAATCATTGAATAGTAAATCTGAAACTAAGAATGTACTATATGCTGGCTAATTGAATTAAAATAAAAAAAAGAAATGATTTACATATATGACAAGTTTATTTGAATCTATGTGCAGAGATGTTTGAATGAGATGATTTTATGGCAAGAGCTGATGCCATGGAATTGAAGTATACTGACCCTGGAAAGAGATGATCTGAACTATATGTGGCACATCTGCTGATCAACCTCATGCAAATCAGCATTTTCTGTGCCCATTTCTTTGTAAAATGGAGTTAATATTGTGTCCTTAACAATCTTATTAGGGTTAAGGTACAGAGCATTTATACATTAGTGTACTATACACTGTTTTTTAGACTACTTAATACCTTATAAAACATCAGTTATTATTTCCTATATCAAAATTATCAGATATATTGGGCAAAATTTTGCATAATTCTTCTACATAGTATCAAATATAGATGTTTTGAATACAGAATAAAAAACATTCAATGTCCTCATGAAGAAATAAATATATTCTATATCTTTATTATCCACCATGCCCATAAAATAAATCTATTACAATGAAAATCTATCCATTCACAAAGCTTTTAGAAGGGAAAATCATACTCTGCTGGGTAAGTAGTGTGGCATGGCAAGTGTGGCAAGTTTTACCCTTGACCAAAGTAATCTATTTTCTCTCTGCCTGTGTTCCTTTTTTCTCTGTCCTTCCTATCTTTCTCCTATCTTCCCTCTCTATGTATCCTATTTCTACTCTTCTCCCTTCATGGTTTGTTTAAAAATATATTACTTTCTTGTATCTGCTTTCTTATGAGTTGTTCTATCAGTCATAAAATTAAACATAGTTTTTTTTGCATTCCTTCACTTATCAAAATTGAAATTGTGCTTTTTTCATTAATATCAATATCTATGGATATATCAATATGTATTTTTTTGAAAGATTCTTATTTATTTATTTGTCAGAGAGAGAGGGAACACAAGCAGGGGGAGTGGCAGAGGGAGAAGCAGGCTTCCCGCGGAGCAGGGAGCCCGATGAGGAACTAATCCCAGGACCCTGGGATCATGACCTGAGCTGAAGGCAGACGCTTAACCAACTGAGCCACACAGGTGTCCCTCAATATGTATTTTAGATTCCAGCATTTATTTACTTGTGGAATGCATACATCTCTTATTATATGCCAAGGATTGAGCTTGATGACAGAAATACAAGAATATGAAAAGACAGGTATTTGTATTTCAAACTAAAACAATACAAAACTATAGAGACAGGAGAACACCAGTGGTTGCCATGGGTTAAAGGAAGAGGGATGAATATGGAGAGCACAGAGGATGTTTAGAGCAGTGAAAATACTTTGTATGATATTCTAATGGTGGGTAAGTGTCATTATATATTTGTCCAAACCCATAGAAAGAACAACCCCCATAGTGAACCGTAATGTAACTGAATGGAGTCTGGGTGATGATGTATCAATGTAGTTTCATTAATTGTAACAAATGTCCAATTCTGGTGGGGGATGTTGATAATGGGGGAGGCTACCCACAAGTGGGGTCAGGGAGTATATGAGAAATCTATGTACCTTCTGTTCAATTTTGCTGTAAACTTACAGCTGCTCTAAAAAAAATAAAGTTTAAAAAAAAAAAAAAAAAAAACTAATAGCGTACAGAGGAGAATACATGCCAAAAATTATAATGTAAAACTATAGGTTTTACTGGAGGAATGTACTAAGTAGTCTGAGAACATACACACACACACACACACACACACAGTGGGGATGAAAATAGGTGACAGAGAGGAGAAGAAACTATTTGAGTGAAAATCTGGGTAGTATTTTGTCAGGAAGACTCTCAGTAATACCTCGGGCAAGCAGATGGAATGTGAAAGTACCAAATCCTGAGAGATCACTGTGAAGTCAGGGGGCTACCCTCACATCAGTAATTCTAGACCTGGAACTGAAAAGGGGAGGTAAGCAAGAAATAAGGCTGCAAACTTATGGCTACAAGCAATAAGGAGTCTGAAATTTATTTTCAGAATAAATGAGGAGTCCCAGAGAAATGAGGAAGGCAATATACGATTTGTTAAAGCTAGATCTTTGACATTCATTTGAAGCATTGATGGATTGAGAGGGAAGACAATTAAAGGCTAGGGCAGAAAGTGTCATATGTAGGTTACACTGGAGTCATTTACACAACAAGGATTTGATTCTAAATTTACAACCTAAGGTACAAATAATATATAGTCAATATTTCCCAGAAAAACATAATTAGAAATAGGACACATTAAAAACCAACATCTGTCTATAAATACAAAATAAAAGCTTCTGCTAATTGGGATTGTATCTATGTTTTCACTACCATATTTCTAGAGCCTGTGAGATGCCTGGCACTATGATATGCTTAAAAACATTGGTTAAATATGGAAGAGAATTTCAGGTAACACAGAACTGGAGGATATAAGATGGAAAATCTTATACATGTGCCCCTAGGAAAACAAAACTTAAGGACTGAGAGACTGATTTCCCACCAATGCCTGATTTACAGAAATTTGACAATGTTAGTTTTCTTAAATGATAGAGAGTTAGTCTGGGGTTACCTCATATAAACCAGGGGAAATTTTTGCTTATGGTTTCCGGAGACAAAATTAAGAAATGACCAAGCACAGGTTGATTTCACAAACTAAGCTGAATTAAGCTTTATTTGTACAACTGGACTGGTTTTGTCTGAGCGGGGAATGTTCAAAGTTGGTCTCAATTTGGTTTTGATTTTGACAGACTCCAAGTGAACTCTCACCTCTTTATACTCCCTGCGCATAAATACAGCTTACTCCAAACCCTAAACAGACTCAACTGTAGATTGCTACACTCTGTGTGTCCCCACCTGCAATTCCTAGGCTACTCCTGAATAAACTCATCTTTTTGACAATTTTATTTATTTTTTTAGTTTTTTATTGTTATGTTAATCACTATGCATTACATCATTAGTTTTAGATGTAGTGTTCCATGATTCATTGTTTGTGCATAACACCCAGTGCTCCATGCAGAACGTGCCCTCTTTAATACCCATCACCAGGCTAAACCATCCTCCCACCCCCCTCCCCTCTAGAACCCTCAGTTTGTTTTTCAGAGTCCATTGTCTCTCATGGTTCATCTACCCCTCTGATTTCCCCCCATTCATTCTTCCCCTCGTGCGATCTTCTTCTTCTTTTTTTTTTTTCTTAACATATATTGCATGATTTGTTTCAGAGGTACAGATCTGAGATTCAACAATCTTGCACAATTCACAGTGCTCACCATAGCACATACCTTCCCCAGTGTCCATCACCCAGCCACACCATCCCTCCCACCCCACCCCCCACTCCAGCAACCCTCAGTTTGTTTCCTGAGATTAAGAATTCCTCATATCAGTGAAATCATATGATCACATGTCCTTCTCTGTTTGACCATTTCGCTCAGTATAACACCCTCCAGTTCCATCCACATTGTAGCAAATGGCAAGATCTCATTCCTTTTGATGGCTGCATGATATTCCATTGTATATATATACCACATCTTCTTTATCCATTCATCTGTAGATAGACATCTTGGCTCTTTCCACAGTTTGGCTATTGTGGACATTAATGCTATAAACATCGGGGTGCACGTATCCCTTCGGATCCCTACCTTTGTATCTTTGGGGTAAATACCCAGTAGTGCAATTGCTGGATCATAGGGTAGCTTTATTTTCAACTTTTTGAGGAACCTCCATACTGTTTTGCAGAGTGGCTGCATCAGCTTGCATTCCCACCAACAATGTAGGAGGGTTCCCCTTTCTCCGCATCCCCACCAACATCTGTTGTTTCCTGACTTGTTGATTTTAGCCATTCTAACTGGTGTGAGGTGGTATCTCATTGAGGTTTTGATTTGGATTTCCCTGATGCTGCGTGATGTTGAGGACTTTTTCATGTGTCTGTTGGCCATTTGGAGGTCTTCTTTGGAAAAATGTCTGTTCATGTCTTCTGCCCATTTCTTGATTGGATTCTTTGTTCTTTGGGTGTTGAGTTTGATAAGTTCTTTATGGATTTTGGATACTAGCCCTTTATCTGATAGGTCATTTGCAAATATCTTCTCCCATTCTGTCAGTTGTCTTTTGCTTTTGTGGACTGTTTCCTTTGCTTTGCAAAAGCTTTTTATCTTGAGGACGTCCCAATAGTTCATTTTTGCCCTTGCTTCCCTTGACTTCAGTGATGTTTCTAGGAAGAAGTTGATGCAGCTGAGGTCGAAGAGGTTGCTGCCTGTGTTCTCCTTTAGGATTTTGATGGACTCCTGTCTCACATTTAGGTCTTTCAACCATTAGGAGTCTATTTTTGTGTGTGGTGTAAGGAAATGGTCCACTCTCATTCTTCTGCATGTGGCTGTCCAATTTTCCCAACACCATTTGTTGAAGAGACTGTCCTTTTTCCATTGGACATTCTTTACTGCTTTGTCAAAGATCAGTTGACCATAGAATTAAGGGTCCATTTCTGGGCTCTCTATTCTGTTCCATTGATCTATGTGTCTTTTTTTGTGCCCGTACCATACTGTGTTGATGATGACAGCTTTGTAATAGAGCTGGAAGTCTGGAATAGTGATGCCGTCAGCTTTGCTTTTCTTTTTCAACATTCCTCTGGCTATTTGGGGTCTTTTCTGGTTCCATACAAATTTTAGGATTATTTGTTCCATTTCTTTGAAAAAAGTGGATGGTATTTTGATGGGGATTGCATTGAATGTGTAGTTTGCTCTAGGTAACATTGACATCTTCACAGTATTTATTCTTCCAATCCATGAGCATGGAACATTTTTCCATTTCTTTGTGTTTTCCTCAATTTCTTTTTGAGTATTTTATAGTTTTCTGAGTACAGATCCTTTGCCTCTTTGGTTAGATTTATTCCTAGGTATCTTATGGTTTTGGGTGCAATTGTAAATGGGATTGACTCCTTAGTTTCTCTTTCTTCTGTCTTGTTGTTGGTGTATAGGAATGCCACTGATTTCTTTGAATTGATTTTATATCCTGCCACTTTACTGAATTCCTGTATGAGTTCTAGCAGTTTTGGGGTGGAGTCTTTGGGTTTTGCACATTAGGTATCATATCATCTGCAAAGAGTGAGAGTTTGACTTCTTCTTTGCTGATTTGAATGCCTATGATTTCTTTTTGTTGTCTGATTGCTGTGGCTAGGATTTCTAATACTATTTTGAATAGCAGTGGTGATACTGGACATCCCTGCCGTGTTCCTGACCTTAGGGGGAAAGCTCTCAGTTTTTCACCATTGAGAATGATATTCGTTGTAGGTTTTTCATAGATGGCTTTTATGATATTGAGGTATGTACCCTCTATGGCTATACTCTGAAGAGTTTTGATCAAGGAAGGATGCTGTACTTTGTCAAATGCTTTTTCTGCATCTATTGAAAAGATTATATGGGTCTTGTTCTTTCTTTTGTTAATGTATTGTATCACGTTGATTGATTTGTGGATGTTGAACCAACCTTGCAGCCCAGGGATAAATCCCACTTGGTCGTGGTGAATAATCCTTTTAATGTACTGTTGGATCCTATTGGCTAGTATTTTGGTGAGAATTTTTGCATCCATGTTCATCAGGGATATTGGTCTGTAATTCTCCTTTTTGATGGGGTCTTTGTCTGGTTTAGGGGTCAAGTTAATGCTGGCCTCATAAAATGAGTTTGGAAGTTTTCCTTCCGTTTCTATTTTTTGGAACAGTTTCAGAAGAATAGGTATTAATTCTTCTTTAAATGTTTGTTAGAATTCCCCTGGGAAGCCATCTGGCCCTGGTCTTTTATTTGTTGGGAGATTTTTGATGACTGCTTCAATTTCCTTAATGGTTATAGGTCTGTTCAGGTTTTCTATTTCTTCCTGGTTCAGTTTTGGTAGTTGATACATCTCTAGGAATGCATCCATTTCTTCCAGGTTATCTAATTTGCTGGCATAGACTTGCTCATAATATGTTCTTATAATTGTTTTTATTTCTTTGGTGTTGGTTGTGATCTCTCCTCTTTCATTCATAATTTTGTTGATTTGGGTCATTTCTCTTTTCTTTTTGATAAGTCTGGCCAGGTGTTTATCAATCTTGTTAATTCCTTCAAAGAACCAGCTCCTAGTTTCGGTGATCTGTCGGTGAGCCTGACAAAGGCTTGTATTGCTATATACTTTCCTCTTAGGACCACCTTTGCTGCATCCCAAAGATTTTGAATAGTTGTGTTTTCATTTTCACTGGTTTCCATGAATTTTTTAAATTCTTCTTTAATTTCCTGGTTGACCCATTCATGCTTTAGTAGGATACTCTTTAGCCTCCATGAATTTGAGTTCTTTCTGACTTTCATCTTGTGATTGAGTTCTAGTTTCAAAGCATTGTGGTCTGAAAATAGGCAGGGAATGATCCCAATCTTTTGGTACCAGTTGAGACCTGATTTGTGACCTAGGATGTGATCGATTCTGGAGAATGGTCCATGGGCACTAGAGAAGAATGTGTATTCCATTGCTTTGGGATGGAATGTTCTGAATATGTCTGTGAAGTCCATTTGGTCCAGTGTGTCATTTAAAGTCTTTATTTCCTTGTTGATCTTTTGCTTAGATGATCTGTCCAATTCAGTGAGGGGGGTGTTAAAGTCCCCCACTATTATTGTATTGCTGTCAATGTGTTTCTTTGCTTTTGTTATTAATTGCCTTATATAATTGGCTGCTCCCATGTTAGGGGCATAGATATTTACAATTGTTAGATCTTCTTGTTGGATAGACCCTTTATGTAGGACGTAGTGTCCTTCCTCATCTCTTATTACAGTCTTTGGTTTAAAATCTAATTTGTCTGGCATAAGGATTGCTACCTCAGCTTTCTTTTGGTGTCCATTAGCATGGTAAATAGTTTTTCACCCTCTCACTTTCAATCTGGGGGTGTCTTTGGGTCTAAAATGAGCCTCTTGCAGACAGCATATCAAATGGTCTTGTTTTTTAATCCAATCTGATAGCCAGTGTCTTTTGATTGGGGCACGTAGCCCATTTACATTCAGGGTAACTATTGAAAGATAGGAATTTAGTGCCATTGTATTGCCTGTAAGGTGAATGTTAGTGTATATTATCTGTGTTCCTTTCTGGTCTATGTTGCTTTTAGGCTCTCTCTTTGCTTAGAGGAACCCTTTCAAGATTTCTTGTAGGGCTGGTTTCGTGTTTGCAAATTCCTTTAGTTTTTGTTTGTCCTGGAAACTTTTTATCTCTCCTTCTATTTTCAATGACAGCCTACCTGGATATAGTATTCTTGGCTGCATATTTTTCTCATTTA
Organism: Mirounga leonina; assembly: GCF_011800145.1. Taxonomy (NCBI): domain Eukaryota; kingdom Metazoa; phylum Chordata; class Mammalia; order Carnivora; family Phocidae; genus Mirounga; species Mirounga leonina. Next base: position 31,366,972 of record NW_023270320.1, on the reverse strand, counting down.
GTGCTCTGAATATATCCTGCCAGTCCTTTTTGGCCCGCCAGGTCTCTGTGGATAGGTCTGTTGCCAATTTAATGTTTCTACCATTGTAGGTTACGTATCTCTTCTCCCAAGCTGCTTTCAGGATTTTCTCTTTGTCTCTGAGACTCGTAAGTTTTACTATTAGATGTCGGGGTGTTGACCTGTTTGTTGATTTTGAGAGGGGTTCTCTGTGCCTCCTGGATTTTGATGCCTGTTTCCTTCCCCACATTAGGGAAGGTCCCTCCTATAATTTGCTCCAATATGCCTTCTGCCCCTTTCTCTCTTTCTTCTTCTTCTGGGATCACAATTATTCTAATGTTGTTTCATCTCATGGTATCGCTTCTCTCTCAAATTTTGCCCTCATGATCCAGTAGTTGTTTATCTCTCTTTCCCTCAGCTTCTTTATTTTCCATCATTTGGTCTTCTATATCACTGATTCTTTCTTCTGCCTCATTTATCCTAGCAGTTAGTGCCCCCATTTGTGATTGCCCCTCATTACTAGCCTTTTTGATTTTGACTTGGTTAGATTCTAGTTCTTTTACTTCTCCAGAAAGCGTTTCTCTAATAACTTCCTTGCTTTTTTCAAGCCCAGCTGTATCTTTAAAGTCATGATTCTGAACTCTAGATCTGACATCGTACTAATGTCCATATTGAGTAGGTCCCTGGCATTTGGCACTACCTCTTGTTCTTTTTGTTGAGGTGATTTTTTCCGTCTTGTCATTTTGTCCAGAGGAGAATAGATTAATGAGAGAACAAAATGCTAACAGGGTAACAATGTCCCCAGAAAATATACTCTAAATAAATCAGAAAAGATCTGAAGCAGGGGGAAAAGAAAGGGAAAGTGAGAAAAAAGAAAAAGAAAAAGATAAAGATAAAAACAAACAAAAACAGAACTAAACAAAAAAAACAGAATATGATCAAATATGATCAGCTGGTACATAGATCAGTGCCACATGCTAGAGTTTGGGTGTATTTTGGTCTCTTAGAAGAAAGTGCCTCCCAAAATTTTAAAGAAAGAAAAACTTATATATGTACAAAAATATGGGTTGATATGATGAAGGGATGGAATATGATTGTAAAGATGAAAATTATAAAAAAAATTATAAAAGGAATTGATAAGAAGTTGTTTGAAAAAAGAAAGAAGAAGATTAAAAAAAAAAAAGAAAAAAAAAGCGAGAGAATATGATCAGGCAGGGGAGTAGGAAAAAAACATATACTAGAGATTTAGGGTATATTTTGATCTGTTAGAAGAAACTATCTCAAAATTTTAAAGAGAGAACAACTTATAAATATATGCCAAAATTACAGGTAACTACTATGAAGGGATAGAATATGACTCTAAAAATGAAAAATAAAAATGTTTTTTTTAAAAAAGGGATTGATAAGATGTTGGTTGAAAAAGGGAAAAATAAAAATTCAAAAAAAAAAAAAAAACACAGTTAAAAAAAAATTAACTTTGAAAGACTAAAGAATCATGGTAAAAAAGCCATGAATTCTATGTGCAATATTCCCCTAGCGCTGTTGTTCTGCCGTTATCATTGTTGTGTAAACTTGGTCTTGGCTGGCTGTTCTCACTGATCTTCTGGGAGAGGGGACTGTTGCTGTGGTTCCCAAATGTCTTTGCTGGAGGTGGAATTGCCCCACCCTTGCCCGGTCCGGGCTAAGTAATCTGCTCGGGTTTGCTCTCCAGAGCTTTTGTTCCGGGCAAGCATTCCGTACAGCTTTGGATGCTGAGAGTGAAATTGGTGGCCTCCCAATCTCCACCCCGGAGAAGCCAAGAACTCGGGGCCCATTCCTCAGTGCCCCCCCAGAGAAAAGCCGCCAGTCACTCCTGTCTCCCCGGTCTCTGGCTGCACTCCGTGCTCACCCGGCCTGTGACCTAGTGTTTCTATCTCTGGCACCCGACCCCGTCTGGAGTGTCCAAACCCAGCAGATCCCTGTGGTGTGCTCCCATGCCGCACCTCCCTGGGGAGGAAGGACAGTCTCCCCGGATCTGCCGCTTGTTGGGTCCCTGCTGGAGGAGCAGTGGCCTGACTGTGCCGCGGATCACGGTTTATGGCAACCCCGGGCTGAGAGCCCGTGCCTTGGCTCCATCTCTGCATCTGGCTTCCCCACTCCGATACCTGGGAGCTCTGCCACACTCAGGCACCCCTGGTCTTTCTGTGACCCCAAGGGTCCTGAGACCACACTGTCCCACAAGGGTTCCACCCCCCACTTAGCCACCAGAGCGACGTCTCTCAGCGGACCCAACTTCTAAAAGTTCCGATTTTGTGTCCCGCGGCTCTATCACTTGCCAGAAGCGGCCGACGGAGGCCCCTCCCCCGCCGTCTATCCTCCCGAATATCACCTCGGATTCACTTCTCCGCACGTCCTACCTTCCAGAAAGTGGTCACTTTTCTGTTCAGAGAGTTGTTGCTATTCTTTTCTTCGATCTCCTGTTGAGTTTGTAGGTGTTCAGAATGGTTTGATCCCTATCCAGCTGAATTCCTGAGACCAGAGGAAATCCAGGTCTCCTACTCCTCTGCCATCTTGCTCCGCCCCCAGCATCTTTTTAACAATTTTGAGATTCCCTCAGTTTACCTTTTTTTTTTTTTTGAGGTTTATAACTAGTTAAGTTAACAATAGCCAAGTTGTCCTCCTCTGCTGGTAAAGAGAAGGGTTTTATTCGTGTATTTGTTTGTGTTTCTGCTTAGAGCCAGTGTAAGTAGCTAGTTTACTGTCAGGGTCCATACTGTATGAAAACATATTGTCATAGCCTAAGAAGATGTTCAGTGAAAAACATTTACACAGTGGCAGGTATCTAAGACCTAACATTCAAAGAAAAACAAACTCCAAATCCTGTTTCATGTCAGCCCCTGAATGCAGTGGAGGGAGAAATGGCGTGTCTCACTCCATCCTCTTTCTCCTCCTCCCACCATGTCTCCTTCCACATCTGAAGTTTAAGACCCTTAATGTTCATCTTTATGAATCCATTGTTTTGAAGCAGTTTTATAGAAAGAATCATGAGGACTTCAACATGGTTGCACTAGCAAAAGTATAGAGGAGAGAATATTTATGGGGAATATTTTAGAGATTAAAGAGACAAGATGCCACAATCATTGATTTGTACAAAGGATTATGAGAGTGGGGCTAGTCATAGATGTTTGTGGCATGGAAACATTCTTAGTCAAAGTTCAATTTTAAAGATAGAAACATACAAAAAGAAGTTCTTTCCTTGCTGCAAAGGATTGTAATTTTAGCCTGAACCTAAAGATCTTAAGGTGAATATTTTATTTTTAAATACAATTTCTGTGCAGAATTTGTTTTAAACTCAGGGGAGAGATATGACCTAGAGATAAAAGTGGCCTGCTCCTTAGTGTGTCTGTGTATTTGAAGTCAAATATCTGGATATGGTGTCTCAGGGAGATTGTGGTTTGAGAATAGAATTCTAAAGACAGAACCCTGTGGACTAACAACAAGACAGGGTAGCAAAAAACAAAAAAAATCATAACAAACAGTGGTCAAAAAGTCATGGGCATCTAGAGGAGGAACAAGAAGATAGTTCCACAGGAGAAGAAAGCTTTAAAAAACAGAAGTTGGTCAACAGTAGAATGAAATGTAGAGAAGGTAGGAAAGAAAGAATACAAAGAATTACATGCTCTGGCACCATGAGATTCTTGGTAACATTGGTGAGAAATTCTCAATTAATGTTGTAAACACAAAGCTATTCAGTATTTCCCCTCCTCATCAGAACAAGTTCCTGGACACTTCCAAAGCTCAAGGACCTAGAACAGAGCTTCCCAACCCCGTGTTAGGAATTTGTGTCACAAATCTTCAGATACTGACCCTACTCTCGTAGTTCTTGGAATCAGCATGGATCCTGAGCTCACTGGAGTATAGGCAACCCATCCTGTTATTCTAGTGTGCCACGATCTCCATGTGGGTCATTATGTGAAAGGAGTTGGGAATTAATGTGATCTGCAGGATCTGCCTATGCATCCTCTAACATTTTTCCTGATCCCCACTCTTGCAAGCCATGCTGGTCTCCCTCCTATTCCTTGAACAGAAAAAAGTTGTAGGACTGTTCACACTCCCTGCTCTTCCCTGCCCCATGCAGCTCTCATTTCTTTAGGTTCTTTATAAAATGCCATCTCCTTACAAAATCTTCCCTAACAGCCCTGGGATAAAATAGACCCCATACTCTCTAATAATTATTATTTTGTTTTCTTCATAGCTCTTCCTACTATCCAATATAGTTTAATTTAATTTGTTAGTTTATTGCATATCTCTCTTCCCATACATTGTGTGCTATGAGAGTAATGCTTTATATTGTTCACGATCATATTCTAAAGCAACTAAATAATGCCTGGCATATAGTAAGTACTAAATATTTGTGGACTAAATGGAAGAATTAAAGAGTATAGACTTCAGACTGTAGTGATTTCTCAGCAAAACTCACAACTGAATGTTCAGGGTTGAAAAAAAGGAAACAGCAGATAACACTGCATTGGACTTGATCAATGATATTAATATTTTTAGCACCTAAGTGGAATATTAATCATGTTGTGTGTGTGTGTGTGATTGTACGTTTCTATGTATATTTCTGTGTCTTACAATCAATCCTTTCTCTCAAATTGGTAATAATTTAGTTTACAGTAAAAAGACAAGATATGTTTGCCTGAACCAGAGTGATAAATTAACTGCTCAATTGTATGGTTTACATAAGTGGTTACCAAGAGGAGCTGATCATTCAGAAGCACCTAGGGAGTTTTAAGTATACGGGTTCTGAACCATAGCCCAAGACATTCTTATTGAAATACATCTGGGATTAATATCTAAAAGTCTGCACTTAAAACTTTCCTGGGTATGTAAGTGATCCCTTAGTTTTGAACACCACTTCTGTAGATAATCACTATTTCAGGGTCTAACATTTGGGGGTGAGGTGTGAGGTATAGCAGGTGAAGTTTAGAAATAATTTTAAGACTTTAAAGAAAGGGGACAATCTAGGTAGCATTCAGAAATAAAAACAACTAGCCAGGAAGAAAAATATAAGGAAGCAGTGGCTTCTATTTCTTTAAAAAGATGAAGCAGCATGAGCTACAGTCCTTTTACTCCAAGGTTAACCTAAAGAAAAGACAAAACAAGAGGAAAATGTGAATTCCAAAAGGAGACAGAAAGGGGACCTTGCATTGGTACTTAAGGTCCTATTGCCTTGTGGTGAGTGTGGGGGTGGATGGTTGCTGTGTGGGCAGCCTGTGTTCTAGGAAGTGATGGAAAGAAATGTAAGAGAAAGCTTTTAGCCTTCTGCTTTGCCTTTCTCGGTGTGGAAGAGATTTATGGCAACAGTTCTGGCCATGGTGCTCATGTTTCACAATGGGGGTGTATACAGCCCGAGTGAGGGCCAGGAGTTGAAGAAAACCAGGGAGGAAATGTTCTTGAAGAGGGATTTCTCTAGCCTTTCAGGGACGGCTCTTCTCCCATAGAGTTTCAAGGTGAACCTTGGGACCAGAGGAAGTAAATAAGATAGCTCCAAAGACAGAGATTAGGAATTGTGTCTGTGCCTGAAACATTGTTTTGGGGGGCTCCTTTCCATGTTTCTTCTTAAACATACCTTTACCTTGAAGCTCAACATAAATGGTAGCCCTAGCACCACATCTTCCCAGATACATTCTTAGAAAAGGCAGTCGCCATGCCTAGGAGAGCAAAAGCTTATGGGCTATAAGCAGACCCCTGCCTGAAAAGGACAGCTGCTCAAAAGATAGAAAATGAACCAGAACAAAGTGTACCATTGAAAGCAGAATTATAAAAATGGGTGCCCCAGAAATTTAAAATAAGCAGGAAAAATATATTTGGAAAGTAACTAAAAATATTAGCAAAATGAGAATGAACTAGAAGGCATAAAGGTAACTTAAGGAAATATTTTTTAAAGATTTTATTTATTTTATTTATTTATTTATTTATTTATTTATTTATTTATTTATTTATTTTAGAGAGGGAGAGAAATCACACGCATGGAGGGAGGGGGGACCGGGGGGGTGGGGGCTGAGGGAGAGAGAATCTCAGAGAGACTCCCTGCTGAGTGTGGAGCCCGAGCCCAGGGACTTAATCTCAGGACCCTGAGATCCTGACCTGAGCTGAAATCAAGGGTTGGCCACTCAACTGACTACGCCACCCAGGTGCCCCATGACTTAAGGAAATCTAGTTGTTGATGTGAAAGACAAAAGGTAAGGAAAATAGTGGGCTGAATTCTGCAGAAAAAAGTAGTAAAATGGAATATGACAGAGAGGAACACTTTTGAAGGCAACTGGAGGGGATAAAGAAAAAGATAATTTAGAATAAATGCAATCAGAGTAGAAGTTTTGAAGGAAAAATATCACAAATGTAGATGAGGAGGTACTGTTAGAAATGTGGTGATAAATTGTCCAGAATTAGAGAAAGATTAAGTTTCCATTAAAAAGGCTCAAAAAAGTGCTTAAGGAAAGAGAAGGAAAATCACACAGGCAGACAAATTTTAGTTGAATATAAGAACATTGCCACATTCATAATGCTTCCAGAAAAACATAACAAATCACCTAAAACAATTATTTAATTCCAGTCAGCATCAGACTACTCAATAGCAACATGAGATGTAAGAAGTCAAACACAAAACAAAACATCCTAATGTATAAATTTTTTTCAGAAGCATGATAAAACATAGAAAGTTAGTAAAGAAAATGAACAGACAGTTCACACAAATGCCCTTTAACACAATTTCACACCTAATAAAAATGCAAAATAAAACTACAACAAGATAAAATTTTTCACCTAGTAGATTATAAGATGTTTAAGATTTCATACCAAACTGAGGTGGCAAGGCTATGAGGAATGAGGTTCTTTCATGTACTGCTTATAGGAATGCAAAATGGACACCATCTGACAAAGCTACAAAAGCATTTAGCCTTGGATCCAGATATCCCACTTCTGGACTTAGTCCAAAAATATCTTTTGAAAATTTTGAAAGAAATAAAAATATTTTTATTGTGGCAGAATTTGTAATGGCAATATATTGGAAAATACCTGGATACCCACGCACAGAAGACACTTGGTTCAGATCCACACAGTGGGGTTCTGTGCAGCAGTGAAAAGGAATAAGACAGATTTATATCAGCATAATCAGCTCACATGGAGTGAAAAACAGCAAGGTGCAGAATACCATCAAGCAATTAAACATTTAAATGTATTTGTTTGCTTTTGCAAAAAAAAATGCTAGAGACATAGAAAGCATTAATTAGAAACAAATAAAAAATGCTTACTAAGAGGGCGGGTGAAAATTAAAAAAAAATTGGGTAGAAGAAAATTTTGATTTAACATACGTTAATGATGTTTCTGTTCAAAAAACATATATTCTAAAATGTAAGATAAATATTAAATGAGGGTAAAAATTTTGCAATGAACTTTTAAAATAGTAAAAAATACTGAATTCTATATAATACAAAACATAACTACACATACAAAGAATTAATTTAAGTAACTTTAAAACACAATGGGATATTTATTCTAAGGACAAAAATAATTGCAAAGAAATCCCGAAATTTATTTTATATAGTAATGATATTGGTATAGAAATTAAACAATATTCATTTTTTGTTGTAGGCTAGATCAAATGAGTAAATGCATTCACATTGTTAGGAACTATGTTTAACACTAGGAATTTGGTAAATAGAGCAGAAATAAAATATGAGTCCCGAAGTACAGATATTTGTATTTAGTAAATGATAAAGACATACTTTAAATTACTAATAAAAGAGATAAGTTACTCAATAAATGGTAATTGGACATGTAGCCAGCTCTTTTCATAAAGCTTGGAGCACTAATTTAATCTTTACACCAAAATGGATTCCGTATTGATTAGCTCATAAATGTAAGTACTAAGTAAAATATTTGGGTTTATTTTTAATCATTGTTTAAAAGGACATTTTAAGTAAGAAAGAAAATAAAGAAGCAATAAAGAATGTAGTAAAAATATGACTAAATAAAATAAGAAAATTTTTGAAAATCTAATATGACAAGGATATAAAAATAATTATATATTTATATGAAGAACATTTTAACATCTATAAAGGACACTAGTCTAAGTTCCTTAGTTTTAGAGACTCATAAATTAATTTTATTAATATGAAACATACAAAAGTAAAAATGGACAAATGAAGCAAATATGATAGAACCAAGAATAAATAGCACGTTAAGTTTTAAAATGTTCACTTATATCTAATTAAAGACATGCCAATCAAATAACAATGATATAACCTTTTTCCTGTATTAAATTGGCAACACATCAAGAAGTCAGATACTATCCCATCCTGACAATTGAGGGAGGGGTTTGTATTTTTCACGTACTGTTGTTCAGGGCTAATATTCAGGTAGACATCACCAGTGTGGCCATATGCTCTAGTTGGTGCAAACATCTGTTCTAATTGGTCAGTGCCTGTATTCTAGTAATTGTAAAATACTTTCAATATCTCCCTTGTGTGAATAGGACTGTAAACTTGCATACCCTTTTCACAGCACACTTGGTATTATGTATCCAGATTAAAAAAAGATACATGAACTTTGATTTAATAAATCCAGTGATAGGAATTTATCCCCTCTTCTACTATGCAAAAATTATTCACACCTTAAACTTACTATATAGCATTTTTCATAAATAATTTTAACTTCTCTTCTTAGAGGATCTCATTCCTAATCTTTGCTTCTATGTAAGAGGGAGCTTCACCAGCTAACTTCTTGGACCTTATCAGGCTGCTCATATACTCCTCTTTCATCTGATTGGTGGCTTTGGGTTGAAGAAATTGGCAAGATTTGTCAATCTTATCAATCTACCATTCTCCTTTGGGATCACCTCTAAGAGAAACAAAACAAAACAACACTTCCAACTACTTTCTAACATGCTACCAGATTAGCAATAAAGGCTCTGGCCCTATATGGAACTTGTACCTAGTTAGTTAAATATTAGTCTGACAACAAGTATTTAAAATGTAAGAGTAGGGGTGCTTGGGTGGCTCAGTCGTTAAGCGTCTGCCTTCGGCTCAGGTCATGATCCCAGGGTCCTGGGATCGAGCCCTGCATCGGGCTCCCTGCTCGACAGGAAGCCTGCTTCTCCCTCTCCCACTCCCCCTGCTTGTGTTCCTGCTCTCGCTATCTCTCTCTCTGTCAAATAAATAAATAGAATCTTTAAAAAATAAAATAAAATAAAAAATAAAATGTAGGAGTATTCTATGTGTAAGCCAACTTCTTGAGTATCATCTTGCATCAACATGAGTTGTATCCTTATTCTTCATCTACTTACTTGTTTACTCCTACCAATTGATTTTGAAATAAGATAAAGAAAGAGGGTTATATTTATTGTGCCTCCAACAAATTCCATCACATACACTAGAATACTGTAACTCAATGTCCTTACCTTAGATGTGGATAGTATTAGTGTCCACCTCACAGTGTGTGTAGAACCCACACTATACACTTGAGATTCAGTTGGCTCTCCTTGCTTCTATGCTTCAGCTACTATTTTTAAATGAGACCAGCTACTAAGGATGTCACCTCATCTTCCAAGGATGACCATATGTCCCAGTCTGACCAAGACAATCCACGTTTATACCTGTGCACTTAGTATAATTCCCGTGCTTAGTGTAACTAATAGTAAGCCCTTTCGATCTTAGAAGTGCCTACATTTGGAAGATTGATTATACAGTTTCCTATTTAAAACTGTTGACTATTTTAGTCTCTTCCATGGGATAAGGGCTGGACTTTGGCTCAGTCTCTCTCTCTTTTTTTTTTTTTTTAAGGTTTGATTTATTTATTTGAGAGAGAGCACAAGCAGGGTGGGGGGGAAGGCAGAGGGAGAAGCAGACTCCCCACTGAGCAGGGAGCCCGATGTGGGACTCCATTCCAGGATCCCGAGATCATGAACTGAGCCGAAGGCAGACGCTTAACCGACTGAGCCACCCAGGAACCCTGGTTCAACCTCTTTTGTGTCCACTTTGGTTGGAACCTAGACAGAATCAACACTTGGGTCCATAAAGGTCCAAAATGATCAAACACAGCCTCTCCTTTTTCCCAGAATCTGTCCAGAGGAGTCTTATAACTCAATATAGATGAGAAGGAAAGTTAATGTATGATGGATTGAATTTTTTCAGTGAAAGAAAGGGATTAGGGTGAATCCAGAAATGAAATGCATGCACTTCTTCCCTTTTATAGCTGATTAGAGGGGAGTAGCTTTATAAGGCCTCTCTGTATCTAGGGAACTAGCAATATTTTGAGAGGCTATGACTCTTGGATTTACTTTCTATCTTTCCCTGACATACTCTCCTTTCTCTCTCCTTTGTTGACTTGGGATTGTATTCAAAGACATACAACATGGATTGTTCTCTTGCTTTCTTTTCTAGAGAACCCAGAGTAAGACAGTACCAGGACTGGCACAAATGCAAACCCTCATAATGATCTTTTGGATTCAATATCTCACCTATCTGAAAGCAACAAGAACTTCTTTGCCTTTTTTAAGAGGGACAGTTATAGCATGCTATAAAATAACCCATTATAAAAGCTTTCAAATTTTTGAATTGGTATGGAGTATAGATAGAAGTCAAGGCATTAGATCAAGCAGTTGCAATTGTTGGTTTAAGGGCTATAACACTTAGAAGGTTGTGATGTGGATGACTGTTTTTTATGACATTGCAGGTCTTGCAAAAACAATATATATATATATATATATATATATATATATATATATATATATGCCTCAGGCACTTAATTTCCAATTTAAGACAAGTCCTAAATGTTAGAAGGCTTTAAAGCAGCTTCAAAGGAGTCAATCATGTTTTAGAAATACAAGGAATTTTGGGTTGAAATCAAGATTGCATGCGGCAGAGCAACTCAGATAAAGTATAATGTCCTATGTCAAATTTAAGGGTGTCATAGGAAAACAGTGGGAGCTGACAGCTGGGGTTTTGGTGGCTGTGCTTGTGAATCTTTAACTACCCAAGGTCCCCAAAACTCCCTGCTGGCAGAAGGATCCCAATCCCACTGGCAAAAGCAGAATAGCTCTCTTGTCTGAAGACCCCAAGATGATCACAGCTGGAGCATTTGCTTCTTAAGGTGATAATTTTTCACCTCAATATCCAAATTCACTACCCCTCTTTGCCTTAAGGAAGATGATAGGGTCAGTTCTCAGCATTGCCAGAATTTGGGGGTGTGAACTCTGCTCTGGAAAGAAATAGTTCAAAGACCAAAATAATTAAAGTAGTGGGAAAATATTTTGGGAAATATCAAGTGATGGGGACAAAAGACAAGGCAGATTATAGGAAAATGCATTGGTAGTAGGGCACTAAGTTATGACATGGCAATCAGTATTCTGGTAGGGAACTCTGGAAATGAGCTACTGGTCATGTTTTGTTGCAGTGATTTCTTGAGGCCAGGGAAGAAAAGAAGTAGCCTCCATTAAATGTGGTGGGAAAAATAAAAAATAAAAATAAATAAATAAATAAATAAATGTGGTGGGAATGTGAGAACTTTTATGAACACAATTCACCAGACTTAGTTAGGAATCTGAAGACTCAGAGAGATAACAACCCCATAATGGAGAACTGGGTATCCACCACCTGAACATTCTCCAGGAGTGTTCACTGAACAGTCTCTCACTAAGGCACTGTGGACTGCCCTGGAGGTAGGGGCACTATTATTAGCAAACAATAACTCTAAGGTTGAAATGAAGTCAGATTCTAAGTTTTTAGAATAAAAAGCCTTGCACTGATGTATGCTGTATTAGTTTTAAGAGTTTCAGTGTAATAAAACTTCAGAGTGAGAATAGGGATTAGGCCAGGTCTTCCCTTGTGACCTAAGAGATATTTTCTAATAGGAGATGTTTGGATGAATGCAGAAACTGATAATGAAAGAAAAACACAAGAGCGATCAAAGGAAAAGCTGAACAATTTAAGAATAATTACCAGGTCACACATATGGCATCACTTACACTAGTAAAGAAATATCCTAAAGCAAAATTATCTTTATATTCTTCACTAGAGGCCTGAGCAACTTTTTTTATCAAAATGTAAAATATAATTATTTCACTTTTTGTTTTTTTATATAATACATTTTCAATATGCTTATTTGAGAATATAAAAAATATTAAATGGAAAATAAAAATCATTCCCCATCCCATCATATCTCATAATTGCTTTTATCACGAGAGTATTTTGTCTCTTATTCAATTAATTCTTGTCATTATATTGCATCTTCAATTATACAGTCTTCTTTTTTTTCATTGATGAGTATATGGCAGTTTTATGATTAAGTTCTGAAGGAAGCTGGAGAAAGGCCCATCTGCTGCCGTGGTTTGCATGTTGTCAATGACCTGCTGCCTTATTCTACCTGTGTGTGTGTGCTGGGGTGGAAGAATGCTCCGGACCAAAAGTTCCTTCTTCCACCAAGTGTTCTCCCTTAACCTGTCTGCATCCTGGACCGGGAACACTCATCACCCATGATGAGGTGGTGAAGCAATTGACTCCATAGATTCAAGGTGCATGTGACAATGTGTCTCACCTCCAAAATTGTCCTCATGGGTTCCAGCTCTCTTGATGTGTTCTAGTGTGGCCTGGCCACCTTGATTTCAAACCCAGTTTTTCTGTAGATCCTTATGACAAAGAGTGACTCTAAATTCTCCACAAGATGGAGAGCCTTCCAAAGGTTGTTCACTAGCTCCCACAAGCGATCAAGGTTAAATCTGAATAAGGAATCTCTAATGCTACGTCACTCATAGGAGTCTTGCTCCCCCTGACAAAGCCATAAATGATACATTTTCTAAGTCCAGAAAAATAAATCTTAGTCTGTAACACTGATTATTTCTACCGGATTAGTTTCTTATAATAAAATGAGAGGGTCGAAGTTATGAAAACTTAATTTTAAACAGGTCATAATTGGCCAACAATGGAAAATATGAGTACCCAATGTTTGAAATTTTCCAACTCCTGGATTAATTGGACCTCTATGTGAGCCTGACTGAATATGATAGTTTTATTTTGCTTCTGGAAAATGTTTTAGTTTAAGACAAAAAATCACCTTAAATTAATTTAACTTAAAGGATGTAATGATGAAGCTTCTTAAAACATATCTCTATGTTTTACTATGGATTACTTTTTTAAGTTTATCCTAGAAAGTTTTAAATCTTCTAAAACACTGTTGTACAGAAGCAGTATTGACATGTGGATAAAAAATTAAATCTCTAGCTTTATTATATAATATAATATGTATAATAAATTATATGTTGCAAATTGATAAGCATATAATGGATTACTTAAAGACTATATCAAGTGTACAAAAATCATACATTACAATTTACTTCAGATGGATCAGGAAGTTGATGAAAATATAAGTGAACTCTTTTGACTTATATATTCAGATTTTGTTTTTAATTAAGAAAATTATTTTAATATTTTCCATTGTAAATATTTTTCACCAGTGGCCTTTTAGTCTCAGTATTTTGAGGACAATTATTTCCTTCTTTATTGTTTCATATGTTTTTCAGAAACCCAGTTTTTGGCATAGCTGCTTTATTATATTTGTGCTTGAAATACCTGAGAATTCCCCTATTTAATAGTTTCTCAATTAGCTGTGTGTGTCGATAGATTTTGGTCACCTTACCATGATATTTCATTCTAAAACTTCTTAAGCTAGAATGATGATTAATATCCAAATAATTTTAGTCACATTTCTGGTTAGAAAGCAAACATTTGTCAAATTTTATGTTTCTCAAATGGAAGTTCATGGATATACGCAAACACACACACACACATATACATAAACATACAAATATAAATATACATGTATATCCATATATACACACACATATATTGCTATAGTGCTATTCATGAAGTTGGTTTAAGAATATTTTTGTATTACTTTTTCATTTTACAATCTTTAACTCTTTTTTAGAAACTCATGTAATGCTACAATCATCCTAGTACATCAATTCCAACTCTCTTCCTATCCTTCACTTGCTATTGAATTCACATCTAAGAATCTAAGGATATTTCTTTACATGTCAGTCTACATACTATTTTAGACATTTTTTAGAACATCTTGATTATATGTGAAATGATTAAGGGAAGGAATGAGAAAAGACACTGACAGACATTTATATTTTGACTAAAGGAATCCCAAAATATTAAGTTACTTCTATTCCATGGAGATATAAATCATTTCCTTATATAACTTTGGGATGGCTTTTTAAATTCAAAACTAATACCGAAATAAAATATTGGAAATTTTCCAAATATGTTTCCAATGAATTATTCATTCTTGGAAGTTAATAATGATGATTATGAGGGGCGCCTGGGTAGCTCAGTCATTAAACATCTGCCTTCGGCTCGGGTCATGATCCCGGGGTCCTGGGATTGAGCCCCTCATCGGGCCCCCTGCTCGGCGGGAGGCCTGCTTCTCTCTCTCCCACTCCCCCTGCTTGTGTTCCCTCTCTCGCTGTGTCTCTCTGTCAAATAAATAAATAAATAAAATCTTAAAAAAAAAAAAGAACTAGGTAGTGGAATAATCTAATTTGTTCTTGAACATCAAGTCATCTTTAGAAATGGCATCAAGAAGAAAGTGTTTGTATTCTTTCTTCCTAACAAAAGATTGATTTTTATTATTAATAAATAAAACTTATGATATTAAATTTATAGCACTCACGTGAATTATATACAATGACAGACGTTATGAGTTTGAACAGAACAAGACAGTTTAATAGGATCTTTCTTGTCATGATATTATATGAAAGATACAAGGAAATTCCCATAGGACCACTAGACATGCAGAACTTATATATATTTGCCTAATAGCACTCTCAGGAATTTTGCCCACATGCATTTTGCCCTGCTAACAAAACGATATTTTCAATATTAATTTTTTCCTTTCCTACTTCTTTTTGTAAGCTATAAGCATCTCTCTCTCTCTTTTTTTTTTTTTTTTTGCAGAAGGGAAGACAAAGAGATGCCAAAAGTTTGTCCTTGCCAGAATTAATTTGAAAAGCAACATTTATATCAGTAAGAAAATTGTTTTGGGGGATACATATGTCAATTAACAAAAAAGTTAATATTAATCTATATTCACAAAATTTATTAGCAGAATTTGAAGTAATATATAATGTAAGGTTAACATCACATACAATGGAGTTAGTTCAATTAACATTCAGCAGGAATGTTTTTCACTAAAGCAGATATATTGTAGAAGTGTGGGTTTTCAAAAGTATCTGTTCAGACATTTCCTTTACTGTTCTTACTCTGGGCAATCTTTTAAAGTATGTCATGCATCTGCCATGTCACTCTGACAGACCTACAAGAGAAGAGCCATACTAGATGCTGTAAAGGTCTATATGGACACTACATCCGATTAGTCCTCAGACTTTAAATAAAATAAAATTTAAAAAAAAGAATTCCATAATATATGTCATAGAATAATCTTTATTTTTCAAAATGTATTTACCTAATATCCACCATTTTGCAAGTTTCATTAATTATAAAGATTGTGTATTATATTAATAGTGGGAAAACCAATTGTAGTAAATTGCATTGGATAGTGCTCTAGTTTTCTGTTATTTTTACGTTAAATGTAAAAATGAGCCAAGATGCCCTTCAGCAGATGAATGGATAAAGAAGATGCAGTTCGTATATACAATGGAATAGTACTCAGCCATCAGAAAGGATGAATACCCACCATTTGCATTGACATGGATGGAACTGGAGGGGATTATGCTAAGTGAAATAAATGAAGCAGAGAAAGACAATTATCATATGGTTTCACTCATATTTGGAACATAAGGATTAGTGCAGAGGACCACAGGGAAGGGAGGAAAAACGGAATGGGAAGAAATCAGAGAGGGAGACAAACCATGAGAGACTTTGGACTCTGGGAAGCAAACTGAGGGTTACAGAAGGGAGGGGGCTGAGGGGATGGAGTAACAGGGTGATGGGTATTAAGGAAGACACGTGTTGTGAGGAACACTGGGTGTTATACGCAACTAATGAATCATTGAACACTACATCAAAAACTAATGATATATGTTGGCTAATTGAACATAAATAAAATGGTAAAAAAATAAAATTGAAAAAAAAAAAAGAATACATTTTTGTGTGTGTAGAGAAGAGGAAGCATTCCTCATTATATAAATGTTCAGGAGGCAGTAGGTTTAAGCCATTGCATTGAAAGCTTGAGTAAGCCTGACAATTAAGCAAAAAATAATTCTGGATGTGGCCAAATTATATGCTGATTATGTGCAATGTAATGACTGAGATACATTAAGTCCGATTTGATAGTTCCCCAGATTAAGATGGAGAAAAAGAAGGTGAGTTTAATTCTGTCCCCTTTTAAAATAGCAGATCTCTAGCAGCATTGAATTTGCTAGACTAAACATTTTGGAAATGTGGGTGCATTGGTTTTCAATGGCATGGTGGTAAAAAAACAAAAAAATAAAAAAGAAGAAAGATAAGCATTACTCAAGTCCAATCTTCATTTTTATTTAAACTTTGAACACAGAAACTTATCTTTTATGAAACTTATTGTTTCATTAAAATATAGACTTGCCTTACTTATAAGGAATAATGACATTTAAACTTACTATTCATATATGTATCAAAGAGTGAAAGTCAGATTAAGGGTCTTTTAGATATAAAGCTTTCAGAATCATTCAAATTTTCTGAATTTTAATACTTCTTGCATTATAGCACTTACAAGTACCTATTATCTTGTCTAAAGTCTGTGTTTAATGGTTATGGTTCTGTTTTATGTTCAAATATGCTCACTATAATCGTACTAAATTTGTACTTTGGAGTACTACCTAAATTCTCTTTCTAGAAAGTGTGATTTTGCAACAGTTTTGTTATGGTAACTGACTATTCCCCAGATTCATCTGAGCAGTAAAGCAAAAATTTTATAACAGAAGGAGGTCTTAGCCCAATGATTGCTCAGAATAGATAATACAAAATTAAAAAGAAGAAAACACTTAGAAGTAAATTTAGGGGTAAATCTTTGTGACCTTGAATTAGGCAATGATTTCTTCTTCATGAGTTTGGGTTAAACAATGATTTTTTTTTAGTTATAAATGGAATGTTCATTGTAGCATTATTCATCAGAGCCCAGAAGTGACATAACATAAATATATATCAATTGTTATATATCCATACAATGGGAAATTATTTAACAATAAAAATAATGAGATACTGATATATGAAAGAACCTCAAAAAACAGTATGCTACTTAAAAGCAGCCAGTCACAAAGTACTACATATTGTATTATTGTGTTAAATTGAAATGTCCAGAATAGACAAATCTATAGAAAAATAAAGTATATCAGTGATTTATTGTGACTGGCATGAGAAGGGATGTGGAGTAACTGAAAATGTGTTTGGGGTTTCTTTCTGGGGTGATGAAAACATTTTAAAGTTAGATTGTACTGATGATTGCACACTCTGTAAATATACCAGAACCATTGAATTGTACACTTTAAATGGGTGAATTTTGTAACATATGAATTATATTTCAACAAAGCTGTTTTTAAAAAGGATATAGAAGAAAAATACTGTAAAATATGGAGGCAGAAAGTTTTGAGAAAATAGTTCAAAACGAAAGGGAATAGAGCATTCTGGATAACAGCTTAACTTATATTGATCCATTCTACTGTTCATTGTTTTCCATTTTTGGTTATTACTGACCATGCTTGCATAAAAAAATTTTGCATGTCTTTTGGTTAATATATATACATATATTCTGTTAGGGATAAAACTAGGGAGTGGAAATACTGAGTTATAGATACACATGTGTTCAGCTTTAGAAGATACTGCCAAATATTTTTTTCAGTTTTTTTTAATGAGTTTATATATATATATATATATATATATAGAGAGAGAGAGAGAGAGAGAGAGAGAGAGAGAGAACATATATATGTGTGTGTGTGTGTGTGTGTATATATATATATATATATATATATATATATATATATATATATTCTACCAGCAATTTGTGAAAGTTCTCATTACTCAATATTTTGTGTTTTGTCTTTTTCATTTTAGTCATTCTGGTAGGAGGGTAGTTGTGTCATTTGATGGTTCTACATATTATTTCATTATGATTATTTAATTTCTTTTTGCTGAGTAACAAACTACCAGGAATTTAGTATCATAAAACAAAACTAAGTTGGGCATTTCTGATCCATGTGGATCAGCTGGGATCAGCCCCTCAGCTGGACTGAATTGGAAGATCCAAAAGTCTTTACTCCCATGTCTGTGCCAAAAACTATGAAGAGTCTGAGATTTTACCTTATTTACAAACTAATATACTAGACTGTTACTATTTCACTGATGCTAATAAAAATGGGTGGGGGGATGGGTTAGCCTGGTGATGGGCATTAAGGAGGGCACGTATTGAATGGAGCACTGGGTGTTATATGCAAACAACGAATCATGGATCACTACATCAAAAACTAATGATGTAATGTATGGTGATTAACATAACATAATAAAAAAATACAAGACATTTGGATCAGAGATAATGAATTTTGTTATACACAGCAAAAGCAGTAACCAGAAAGTGGGCATAATGTTCCTGCTCATAGGTGCAATACACATGGGCCTGCATGAATACCAACAGAAATAGTGAATTTGGGGACAGAAGAGGAACACTGAGTTTGGGAATGTACTGCTTTTATGATGAGTGGAAATAAGCCCACTCTTTGTCCAAAGGGAGGTGTTACATCATCTCTCAAAGCTGTTACATGAAATCACAATCCTGAGAAATGGTCAGGGTAGTAGGCAGTAAGAACCTTGAATTCTTTGCATGCATAGCAAGAATTTGGATGGACACTTGGGGCTCACGACACATTGCCTCTTCATTTGTGGAAGAGACTATCCTTTCCCAATTGCATATTTCTGTCAGCCTTATCAAGATCAGTTGACTAGTGTATGGGCCTATTTCTGACCTCTGGGCTCTCTATTCTATTCCATTTGTCTATATATCTGTTTCTATGCCAATACAATACTCTTAATTACTGTAGCTTTGTAAAATATTTCAAAATTTGGAGGCATGATGCCTACAACTTTGTTCTTATTTCTCAAGATTCTTTTGAATATCTGGGGCTCTTTGTGGTTCCATATGAATTTTAAAATTGTTTTTTAGATTTTTGTAAAAAATACCATTGCAATTTTCATTGGCATTACTTTGAATCTGGAGATCACTTTGGGTAGTACAGACATTTAAACAGTATTACATCTTCCAATTCATGAACATGGGATGTCTTTCCACTTTTTGTACCTTTTAAAATTTCTATCATACAGTCTATCACTTTCTTGATTAAGTTTATTTGTATTTCATTTTTTTTATGCAATTGTAAATGGGATTATTTTCTTAACTTCCTTTTTGGATAGTTCACTGTTATTACATAGAAATGAACTGACTTTTGTACATTGATTTTATATCCTATAATTTTACTGAATTTGTTTATTGGCTCTAGGACGTTTTTATAGCTCCTTTAGTGTATTCTACATATAATATCATGCCATCTACAAATAATTTTACCTCTTCCCTTTTTTTTCATTTTTGAAATTTTTATTTAAATTTTTTTAAGTTTTTATTTAAATTCCAGTTAGTTAATATACAATGTAATATTTCAGGTGTACCATTTAGTGACTCAAAAATTCCACACATCACCAAAGGGTTAGTAACCAAAATATATAAAAGAACTTAAAAACTTCCCTTTTGACTTGGATGCATTTTATTTCTTTTTCTTGCCTAACTGCTCTGGCTAGCACTTCAGTAGTTTGTTGAATAGAAGTGGCAGTAGTGGACATCCTTGCCTTATTCCTGATTTTAAAGGAAAAGCTTTAAATTTTAAATCATGGAATATGATGTTAGCTTTGGGCTTTTCATATTCAGCCTTTGCTAAATTGACAGCATTTCCTTCTATACCTAATTTGTTGAGAGTGTTAATCGTGAAAAGTTGTTGAATTTTGTCAATGCTTTTTTCTGTATCTTTTGAGATATCATGTGTTTTTTTTTTCTTTTTAATAGACTGATTTTTATATCACTTTTACATTCAGAGCAAAACTGAGTGGAAGGTACACAGATTTTGCACAAAACCCTTCCCCCACAGAGTCAAAGATTCCTCCACTATTAACTTCTCCAACCAGAGTGATACATTTATTAAGTT
The DNA here is from genome assembly GCF_011800145.1 of Mirounga leonina. Taxonomy (NCBI): domain Eukaryota; kingdom Metazoa; phylum Chordata; class Mammalia; order Carnivora; family Phocidae; genus Mirounga; species Mirounga leonina. The sequence continues at coordinate 31,346,757 of NW_023270320.1, read as the reverse complement.
GATGAATCTACATTAACATATCTTTTTTAGCTCAAAGTCCATAATTTACATCAGGGGCCACTCTTGGTGTTATATACCCTAAGGGTTTAGACAAATATATAATATATAATGATATGTGTCCATCATTATACTATCATATCAATCAGTTTCACTATCCTAAAAATCATCTGTGCTCTAACTATTTGTACTTCCCTCTCCCCTAACTCCTGGTAATCACAGATCTTCTTATTCATTTATGCACTTATTTATCTATTTTAAGTTTTTATTTTAATTCTAGTTAAGTTAACATATAATGTTATATTAGTTTCAGGTGTACAGTATAGTAATTTAATAGTCCCATTCATCACAGACCTTTTTATTGAGTCCACAGTTTTATTTTTTTCCACAGAAAGTAACATAGTTGGAATCACATACTATGCAGCATTTTCAGCCTTTTTTTTTTAAACTTATTAATATGCATTTGTTTTCTCTATGTCTTTTCATGGCTTGATAGCTAATTTCTTCTTATCATTGATTAATATTCCATTGTCTGGATATACTTCAGTTTATTTATACATTCACTTACTAGAGTACATCTTAATAATTGTCCAAGTTTTGGCAATTATTAGTAAAGCTGCAAGAAACGTCTATGTATTGGATTTGTGTGCACTTAGGTTTTCAACTCTTTTTGATAAATACCAAGGAGTGTCATTACTGGATCCTAATGGTGAGTGCGTGTTTAGTTTTGTAAGTACCTGACAAACTGTCCTTCAGAGCTTGCACCATTTTGTATTCCAGCCAACAATGAATGAAAGTTCTTGTTACTCCACAGCTTTGTCAACATTTAATATTAACAGTGTTCTGGATTTTAGCCATTTTAGTAATTGTGTAGTGATCTCATAGCTGTTTCAACTTACATTTCCCTGATAACATATGATGTGGAGCATCTTTTCATATGCTTGTTTGCTATCTGTATTATCTTCTTTGGTGAGGTGTCTGTTAAGGTATTTGGCTCATTTTCTTTCTTCTTTTTTTTTTTAAATAAAGTCTTTTTTTTTTTAAGATTTTATTTACTTATTTGAGAGAGAGAGAGAGAGCAAGAGCACAAGCAGGGGGAGGAGCAGAGGGAGAAGCAGACTCCCCGCTGAGCAGGGAGCCCGATGCGGGACTCCATCCCAGAACCCTGAGATCATGACCTGAGATGAGGGCAAATGCTTAACCCAGTGAGCCACCCAGGTGCCCCAGTATTTGGCCTATTTTTTAATAGGGTTGTTTGTTTTCTTATTGTTGAGTTTAAGAGTGCTTTGTATGTTTTAGATAACAGTGCTTTTTCAGATGTTTCTTTTGCAAATATTTTCTCCCAGTCTGTGGCTTCTTGCATGATTTTGTTGACATTGTCTTTCATATAGCAGAGGTTTATAATTTTAAAAAAAATTAAAATATTTTATTTATTTATTTATTTATTTATTTATTTATTTAAATTTTTTTAAAAGATTTTATTTATTTATTTGTGAGAGAGAGAATGAGAGAGAGCACATGAGGGGGGGGGGGGTCAGAGGGAGAAGCAGACTCCCTGCCGAGCAGGGAGCCCGATGCGGGACTCGATCCCGGGACTCCAGGATCATGACCTGAGCCAAAGGCAGTCGCTTAACCAACTGAGCCCCCCAGGCGCCCTATTTTATTTATTTATTTGACAGACAGAGAGAATATGCGTGGTAAGAGGGGAAGAGGGAAAGAATCTCCAGCAGACTCCACACGGAGCATGGAGCCCAAGGCAGGGCTGGACTCCACAATCCTGAGATCATGACCTGAGCTGAAACCAAGAGTTGGACATTTAACCAACTGAGCCACCACAGAACCCCAGAAGTTTATAATTTTGATGAAAGCCCACCTTATCAATTCTTTCTTTCATGGAACATGCCTTTGTTGTTGTATCTAAAAAAATGTATCACTATACTCAAAGTCTAGATTTTACTAGAATTAATGTGCTCTAGGATTCTGGCATTATTGGGGAAATGGTAAATGCAACACTAGAATGTTTGCTAAGAAGTTAGTAGAGGGCAATGTAATAATCACACTATGTATTTAATATTAAAGCAAGGTGTGAAGAGTCAAATAAGCAGGAAGACTGATTACAAAACAAAATGTAGGGTGACAGATACACACCTAGAAATAACAATATTTTTTCTAACAGTAAATGCACTAAATATTTCTATGAATGTTGCCATGGGAAAAAATACAAAATCCTTCAAAAAGGCATAGCAAACATAATAATACCAAAAGCTTGAAAGGAGAAACACTGATAAAGGTATAATATGCTAAGGTTAACTAAGAAGGATGATATAAGCTATACCGCTACCCAAGTAGAACTTGAGGCAAAATTTACTACAGAAATAAAGGACATTTCATAACAATAATGCAGCAATTTATAGGAAGATATTACAAACACTAAATTTGTAAGCAAACAGAACATCACTTCAATATGCCCTAAACAAAAATTACAAAAAGATATACAAGAAGAAATAAGTAAGCCCACTACAGAATAGAATATTTAACTGCTCCATTTTCGATAACTGTTAGTAAAGCAGCTAAATATTCAGTAAGGTCATGGGAGATAACAAGAATACGATTAATAAAATTGACCTAACTTATTTTATATATATACAGAATTGTGCTCCCATGTTGAATCTTTTTTATTAAACATGAAACATTTGTCAAAGCTGAACTTATATAGCTAAGCCATAAAGCACTCCTCAAAAATTTAAAAGGATTGAACCTATTCAAATTTTTACCTTAATCATATGGAATTAAACTAGAAAACTAAAAACAACAATGGTAATGAGGAAATACTCAAATCCTCAACTGCCTGGAAAACAAATAATACATATATATATATGTGTGTGTATATGTATGTGTGTGTGTGTTTGTTTTTTGTTTTTTTTGTTTGTTTGTTTTTTGGTTTTTTTGTTGAGAGTGAGAGCATGAGCAGAGACGGGCAGAGGGAGAGAGAGAATCTTTTTTTTTTAATTTTTTTAAAGATTTTATTTATTTATTTTGAGAGAGAGAGAACACATGAGCGGGGATAGGGTCAGAGGGCAAAGCAGACTCCCTGCTGAGCAGGGAGCCCGATGCGGGACTCGATCCAGGGACTCCGGGATCATGACCTGAGCCGAAGGCAGTCGCTTAACCAACTGAGCCACCCAGGCGCCCGGGAGAGAGAGAATCTTAAGCAGTTTCCATGACCAGCGAAGAACCCAACGCAGGGTTCAATCTCACATCCCTGATATTACATGGCTAAATATTAAGTAGAACAAAAATAATATAAAAACAGATGTTAGATCTTTTATGTTCATTAAAATGAAAATTTAACATCTGAACATTTTTGAGTAAACAGAAAGGACAGCCTATACATGAATGTGCATCAAAGATTTCCCAAACAACAAAATAGCAACAACAACAAAACACTTACTATGATGGAAATAAAACAAAATTGCACTATGTTCCAATTAGGAATTTATATTTATAAAATAAACTATTATGGGAATAAAGACGCAACTCAAAGAGTGGAGAAGATATTCCTAATATACAACATGTGAAGTTATTATCTTCAGAATATATAAAGAACCATCAATCAAAAAGAAATTGACAAACGACTGAATAGAAAAATACAGAAAAGATTAGCCACAAGAACAGCTAAAATAAGAAGGGCAGCAATAGTCCAGCTTTGGAGACTATGTGGAAACAACAGAATTTGTATACACTGATGATGGGAGTGTAAATTGATAAAAATAACTTTGTGAAAACTATCTGGCAATATCTACTATAATTAAATATATGGATGCTCTGTACTCCAGCAACTCCTCCCATGGATATGCACCCAAAATAAATGAGCACATACATTAACCAAAAAACATGCACAAGGTTATTCACACCAATACTGTTCATAAGAGCACAAACTTTTCTTAACACGCAGAAGTAGAATGGGGGCAAACATAACGGTGTATTCATCCAAGGTGATCATATGCAACGTTAAAAAACTAACTTATATAAAAGATAGGGGCCAACATACCTATGAAATCTGGCAACATTCATCCAAGGTGATCATATGCAACGTTGAATATGCAATATGAATAAACTAAAGCAACACCCAGTAAAAGGAACGAATTTCACCATCTTAATTTTCAACAAAAGAGGACATACAAAAAAGAGAATATTGATGATTCCATTTATATTAAGTTTAAAAAAAAAAAAAAAAACAGCTAAACTATGGTGTCAGAAGCCAAGATATTGGTTACCCTTTGTGAGATGTTACTATTTGAGGATGTGCAAAAGACTTTCAGGACACTGGTGACATTCTGTTTCTTGATCAGTTTCAGTTATATAGCTATGATTCAATTTTTGAAATTTCATCCAGCTATATATCTGCTATTTACATTTTTTTTTAGGATTTTATTTATTTGCGAGAGAGAGAATGAGAGACACAGAGCATTAGAGGGAGGAGGGTCAGAGGGAGAAGCAGACTCCCCACTGAGCAGGGAGCCCGATGCGGGACTCGATCCCGGGACTCCAGGATCATGACCTGAGCCGAAGGCAGTCGCTCAACCAACTGAGCCACCCAGGCGCCCCTGCTATTTACATATCAATACATATGTATATCCTATAATAAAATAATGTACCACAAATATAGCTTTTGTTTAGTTGTTTTTATTCTAGATGATTTTTAGTGATTTTTAAAGATCATTTAATGCAAATCAACATTTTAAAATTTATAATTTCATTCACATTCAAGTTTACTTAACAATGACAATGCCTAACAATTTTAGGTCTTGGTATAATTAAACAAGAAAAAAATATATACATTTTAAGACAGTGATATTATAGCTTCTGATAGCATAGACATTTCAAAAGTAAAATTTAAGGGTTATAAATAAGCTTAAATAATAATAGGCCATTGGGGTGGAATAGCTATCATGTCCTGATATCATCCCTGAAGAGAATATCTGTGCCTTCGAGCACCCAGGAGTGTTATCTGATAATTACACCTGCTGCTTTCCACTATAGATAGTATAAACATTTTGTATTTAACTACAGCCATTATACTCATTTTAAGTGTATCGCTCTGACCACAAGAAAATACCAATTGTTATGATAGTTTAATAATTAAGATATAATGATATCACATCACTCATTATAATGTAAAAAAATCTTACTCCAAGTAAAAAAAATCTCCTTTAAATATTAATAAAAATATAAGAATCTACCTTTAGTTTTCCTAATTAGAACAAAAAAATAGCTGGTTGTGAAAATCAATTAATCATGGCAATCACTGATCTCCATTCTCCTATTTTACCCTATTAAAAAATAAACAGGGTGATCCCCTCCTTAAATAATTGTGGAGTTTCATCTCACCCTTACTTTTCTAAAGGATACTTATAAGCTAACAGAATTTAAAGAGGAGTGAATTTAGTTGTAATGTTTTATAATACAAACTTGTGGCTTGTATTTCATTAATTGGTTAATGTTTTAAAGACAGGAAAGATTTTTATATAATGTTATGATAGTGTAACATAGAAAACATATTATCAAATAAATCATTTAAGACTTATGATTGTTACGAATGGTTTTAAAATAAAATAATCAACTACAAATAAATTTAATATTATGATGGGTAGCCTTTCATAAATGCTACTCAATTATAAGAAAAAATGTTTTCTTTATTCCTCCCAATCATCTCAATGCTTTTTAGTATTTCATCTTAAAATATACTTCTCCAAGTAGACACACTAAAATTTAAATTACTGAAAGAGCCAGCACATTTAAACACAGCTGGTGGGGCGCCTGCATGGCTCAGTTGGTTAAGCAACTGCCTTCTGGTCATGATCCTGGAGTCCTGGGATCAAGTCCTGCATTGGGCTCCCTGCTCAGCAGGGAGTCTGCTTCTCCCTCTGACTCTCCCCCCTCTCATGTGCTCTCTCTCTCTCTCTCAAATAAATAAATAAAATCTTAAAAATAAATAAATAAAAAATAAAGACAGCAGGTGAGTCACACCAGATACAGAATGTAATCCACTCTTTTCTTTGTCTAATGTGCTTTCCATTGGAATTCCCTGCCCTGCTTAGGAGAAACATAGCAGCCATGAAAGAAAGATATTGATGCTTTAATCAAATGCCTTACACAAGTAAAAATTTTCTACTAGTGTCCAATCTTATATTAACCAACCACTAAACCCCTCCAATTCCAAAAATACTCTCCACTGACTATATAGTTGACTGGACAATTGTTCTATTTTTTTTGAAAATTGTAAGTTTCCACTTCAATTGATGGAAAATCAATGGTGTTAAGTTTATCAATAAGTTGAGCTGCAAAGGGAACAAAGTTTTCAACTTTATTTCTGAGAAATTCCAAGCTGTCAGCTTATTATGCTTAAAACAACACAAACAAGAAACAGAACAGACATCATTAAAACCAGCCAGAAGATGAATACATTTTTTTAAAGATTTTATTTCTAAGTAATCTCTGCATCCAATGTGGGGCTCAAACCCACAACCCTGAGATCAAGAGTTGCATGCTCCACTGAGAGAGCCAGCCAGGCGCCCCGAATAAATTAAATATAGAGAAAAATAGGAAGGAAAAGTTGATCTGAGGAGAGAGATTGATTAGGAAGACACACACACGTGTCCGTGCACACAGACTCACACACGAGGGCACACACACATAGACATACATATCTAATAGCTTTAAGTCTGAACACATTTTCCAAAGTAGAAATAACATATTTTTGGCAATGTAATCATATAACCACAATACACAGGCGAGTAAAAATAATGTATAAAAGATAACATAGAACAGTCACCAAGCATACAGTGAGAAAGAGTAACAGAACAAGAAGGCAGACAAGCAAGTCAACAAAACGGGGAAAAGGTGGAGTATAACTCTCAGTAACACTATATATATATCAATTTACTAAAACCTAACATATAAAAGATAGGGGCCAACATACCTATGAAATCTGGCAACATTTGAATTCTGGGGTCAATTTTGATTGGATTATCAAAGGCTTTATATCTTCTGAAACAGGGTATTTTACAAGGTGAGTTTCAGTTTTATTTTAACCTCAAAATTTAATCTGGAGTACATTTATATAGAATTTAGTCCTCTTTTAAATCTTTAGGTCACGATGTTTTGAGTCTCTTAGGACTAGACCACTTACAAGGTCTGAGTGTTAAGTGTTAGCTTTGGGAAGTCTCAATCTATTTCTCTGCAGATTTGCAAAATTTGTAGTGAGCCTAGGTATTAAAAGTACAGATATTTTGTATTATTATTGTTCTTTTTAATGTTAAAGGGACATTTAAACAGTGGTTTATTTTCCTTCAATTTCCAGGAAGAGGTGAATCCACAGAGCTGTCAGGCAGTTAGGAATGAAGGAGCAGGGATAAAGCAGGTGCTGGCCACGCCCTCGGGGCGCCCCCTTGGCTAAACAGCCACACCTGAAAAGAGCCACCTCTAAGGGCTAACAGAACAGGAGAGGCGTAGCCACCGAGCTGGCTCAAAAGCCACAGGGGCCTTCCAAGAGCTGAGCATGGGCACAAAAGCTGCAACTTGCCATTAAATACCTTTAAGGTCACAACGAAAATTCATTAGACACTCATAAATATGCAATACATAAATACAATTATAACAGAACGTGTCGTGGGTAGGCACATGCACAGAAGCCGAAAAGTTATATAACCGCCAACTGTCAATCAAACTGTCAATCAAAGCCAAATTTACACCTGCAGAAAGCAGGCTTAGAAGGACGCAGCTAGAGCTGCTCGGGGCCATTACCCCTCTTGCTTTGGCAGTGGCCCGCTTTCACTCCTGAAAGTGTAAACTCTCTCGTCATTCTGGCCTCGGGTCTCCAATTCTTTGGTGCATCTGGGACGAGAACAGAGTGACCTAACTATTATTTACTTTCAACTTTACCCCAGAATACAATGTTGAGTGTTTGTCTCACTATGAGTGTGTGTGTGTGTGTGTGTGACCACACATATGTAGCATGGTCTTAAAACTTAATAGCATGGTCTTAACCACTAATATTAGTCTTTCCATGGTACCCTGATGACTTTGCCTTCATACAACGCTTAATGCCAATTGGTCTAAGTTGGGCAGAATGCCCTGTGATCATACTCAAACGCCAAGAACATGGGAGGATTCGTAAGGTGGTGCTGGTAGGCTGTTTGTCACTCACCTCCCTATTTACCATGGAGGCTGTCACTGGACAATTCCTTACTCCTTCTGTGTTCTGATGATCTCTGAGGCTTTCTGCTTCCCCTTTCTTAAGGTACATAACTTCAGGCTTTCAAATTGTGACCTGCCATTCTAGATTCCGTCATTTGGACGTTTGTAATTCAGTGTCATCCTATAGGATAACAGACATTAGGAATAGATACTTATGCTACTCTTGCTTTCACTGCTTATGTAAATAATAAATTTTCTGAATTTAAAAGGAGTTTGTTGTTTCTTTAACAGCTAAATGTGTTAGCATTACTTGAGACTACCTTTCCATGAAAGAGCATATTCAAGGCTGTGTTTACATTACTGCTCATAGAGTGGCTTTTCTTCGCTAAAATATTTGTTAGCAGGCCATGCACTTTATACACTTTTAATCAATACAGGAAAGGAAGAACTACAGTTGAGAACTGAAGGTAAAACAATGAAACTTCAGGACCATATGATTTCTTCGGTATTGTCATGATTTTCCAAGAGTTATTAGGGAATCTCCATCACTTTAGTTTACTTAGAATAAATATCTCCTCTCTGGATAGTTCAGAATGTTTATGAAAGAAGAAATAAATTTTGTAGAGTTTCTGTATCAAATATAAAGAAAACTGTTTTATGTGCCATAAAAAGCTTCCAGAATGCTGAGCAGAATGAATATGAAGTGATATTTCTCAGAATATTTCAAGTCAATAGCAATAAAAATTAGGTGTATCAAGAAAATCATTACTATTAATCTTCCTTTCCATTACAGATGACATAACTATTAAAGAAATAAAGGAAAATTAGGCAAGGCAAAAAGAACTTGTAAACTATTTTCTATGCAGAGTCTCATTTAGAAGTTCATTATATCAGCATTAGCTGAGAGGTTAGTCCTGGACTGAGAACTATATAAACAAGAAAATAATTGTGATTGTCACTTACTTTTGAACAAAATACTTAAAATTTTGACAAGATATGAATTCTTCAGAGTTATGTCTAGAGTTGCCCCATCTCCAAATCTGGATTAAATATTCCTAATTTAGGTTTGGCATGTGTGTTCATCAAGTCTTTAAAAAACCCATTGTTACAGGTCTATATTCTACAGGTATCAAAATTATTTCCAGATATGTTTATCCACTTGCAAGTGACTATACTGACAATTTTTTCAAGACAGAATTTGAATAAACAATGTAGTAACTAAAACAAATGATATGGAAATTCGCAGTTCCTTCTTGCGTATAGAGTTGAAATACATAACTACGTATCATTGGTAAAGTGATATGATAATTTACAAAACAATGAACTATTCACTGAATATATTTCTTTTCTGAGAAGCTCTGGTCAAGTGGTTTAAACACACTTTTAAATTTTCTCCATATTTATTATCAATATTTCCAAACTGAAGTAATAATATTTGGGCTTGTGTCAATTAAGTGTTACAAAGTTTTGAATTAATTGCTATCCAGTATGTTTGAATGAGCATATTGAGTAATTTCATGTCTAGACCCAATTTCTTTAAAGGTGATATTTAGTAACTACTTTCAGAGAAATAACTTGCTCTCTCAAAGGAAGTAAACAGCTCCTTAACAATATCAATGACATGCTGATCATGTTACATTACTCTTCTACAAAAATATTTTGATCCAAAATTGGCTTATTACATGACAGGCAGTCTTTTAATAAGATGTTTACATTCAAATCCAACAACTAATTAAAATCCTCTGGACAAAGAATAAATTCCATAATCCCTCTAACCTAACAAAAAAATGTTTCAATTTTGTTTTAAATCACCTGAGTGATTTTAGGATTGCAGTCATAACGAACCGCACAATAATGTCATTTTTGTGTATTATTAAAACTTACTCATTTTCACATTTCAACAGTAAAAGTTATTTTATAATAGATAAACACTGAAGCATACTCAGTGACCATCCTTACTGTCTGAAAGTAATGCTAAAGATTTGGATTTATTTTTCAATATGTTCCTCCAAGTGTTTGTGTGTGTTTTTTCCTCCTATTTTATTCAAAAGAAAAAGTTATTGCACTTTACATTATTTCTGCAGCTTGCTTCTTCACTTTATTGATTAGGGCTAGAAAACTGTCTTCAAACCTAAATAAAATATATGAAACTACATAAAACAGAGTCATATGAAACCTGTAAAAACTACATAAAATATATAAGAAGTACATACTACAGAAATAAATAAAATATTATTTTACAATAAAATATATATTTGAAATTCTGTCAAGTTTTGGGTTTGCTTCAAACACCTGCTCCCTAATAATGGACTAAAAATCATAATTCAAATATTATATGAATGTCAAAGAATTACAAAATGAACTTCATATAATGCAAAAAATGCAACCATCACTTGTTTTACTTTTTAAAATAATTTACTTAAAAAGATCTACAGTTAGGGGCGCCTGGGTGGCTCAGTTGGTTAGGCGACTGCCTTCGGCTCAGGTCATGATCCTGGAGTCCCGGGATCGAGTCCCGCATCGGGCTCCCTGCTCGGCGGGGAGCCTGCTCCTCCCTCTGACCCTCCCCCCTCTCAGGTGCTCTCTCTCTCTCATTCTCTCTCAAATAAATAAATAAAAATCTTTAAAAAAAAAAAGATCTACAGTTAAAACTCATAAAAATAATGCAAAATATGATAAATCATTAGAAAAATAATATAGCAGGATATTAAATAGAATTCATGAAGAGAAAAAGGGTTTTGTTATAGGATTGCAAGGAAGATATTTATAGACATGCATAGTCTGGTTCAAACAAACTCTGTAGAATAGGAACAGATGGGCATCTCTTTACCAGGAATTCCCATACAGGCAGCAACACACACACACACACACACACACACACACGTACACATGCACTTCTAATGTTTGTGTGCACCTGTGATAGTTATTAGTTAGGGTTCTTACCTTTGTTCAGTAGAAACCTACCCTGGCTAACCTAAACAGAAAATAATTTTTTTGGAAGGGTATTTTGTAGTCCACACATCAACAGGAAGCCCAGAATACCAGCTTTGGAAAACAGACTGGAACCAAAGAAAGCTCAGAAATCACATCCTGCAGTTGGAACAGCTTGGGCAGAACACTGCCTGTGGTATTACCATGGATAAACATAAGGCAGCTGCTCCTGGGTCGCTCAGTGCTGTAATGTGAACGAGTTCTAACCTTTGGGTTTAATAATAAAACCTCTGAGGAAATGTGTCCAATTCACCTAAATTATCTCCAGTAATTGTTTCCTGGTTAGGAGGAGGGTAGTCCTAAATAGAATCGTATATATACTTAGACATATTTGGCTTGCACACTGGAGCTAGAGACCTGTATTTTCCAAAAATGTACCACACAACATGACTGAGATCTTTACTCAATTACAGTTTCTAACTCATTATAATGATTTAAGATATAAATTGTTTACTGATTATTTATTTTATAATAGGCACCTTGTTGATCTACTTAATTCCTATGAGTTTCTGGCTCATTCTCCTGGATTTTTGAGGCATTCGTCATGTCACTTGTGTATCATGGTAATTTTCCTAATCTTTTAACATACATTTACATATTTATTTTCTTTATTATTTTCTAATTGCATGAACTAACTCTTCCAGGAGGAAATCACATGATTGTTATACTTCACCGTTTTGTAGGGAATTCAGTAACTTTCTCATGGCCTCGCCTGAGATACCTGGTTGAGCTGGCAGAGTATCTTTTCTATCGCAGTAAAATATTTTAGCATCATCTCATGGATAGAGATTATGAGAGAAGCTTTAATGCTATCCTTCATTGTGATTCCACATGACTTAGATCTCTTCTGGCCAAATATGTATATTTATTATGTCATGTATTATAGAAACATTTATTTAAAATTGCATGCGTGAATGAGTGAAATGTTAAATTTCATTAGAAGAAATATTGCATCACTAGTCTGAAGCAATGGGGAACATTTAATAAATTAAATTTATTTAATTTAAATAATGAAATTAAAGCAGTTCCATGTAAGGCAGCTTGATTCCAGAGCCTATGGCCTCAACCACCTTCCAATAAATATACATTTGCAAAGCTTCCATATATATGTTCCATCAGCAGTCCAGCTAAAAGATAACTGACTAGAATCTACTGCTTTTTCAAGGCAGAAATTTACTATATTTTACAGGACAAGCTTGCCCACACAAGACGTAGAAGCAAAACTTATGGGATTAATCCTCACCTCTTAGTCTTTAACCTACTATACTAAAGCTGAGTTTAAGAGATTCTATGATGTTAAAAAAAAAAAAAAAAAGAGATTCTATGATGTTATATGGCGTAGAAGCTCAATCAAGCTCATTGCCTACAAAGGTAAATATTAATGCTCAATTGGATTTGTTCAGAAATACTCTAATATATGCATTACATAATATATTTTTTAAAGATTTTATTTATTTATTTGAGACAGAGACAATGAGAGAGAGAGAGCACATGAGAGGGGGGAGGGTCAGAGGCAGAAGCAGGCTCCCTGCCGAGCAGGGAGCCCGATGCGGGACTCGATCCCGGGACTCCAGGATCATGACCTGAGCCGAAGGCAGTCGCTTAACCAACTGAGCCACCCAGGCGCCCAATATTTTTAAATATTAACCTGATTGATCCACAGTCATGTAAAAAAGACAGATAGCTATTTGACATAGAAGCATATTCTGAGGTTAATGGATAAAAATAATGTTCATGTCTGCAAGACCATTATGATAAAGGAGGTGACACTTGAACTGAATAATGAAGAGAACAATTCTCACTGAGTTTTCCCACTGGAAAAAAAACGTGGCATACTTCTACAGATACTGGTATTCAGACAAACCAAACAAAAATGTACTTTAAATAATTAAAACATTTGAGTGATGGGGTAACATTTAACTCATTTTATCATTTTGTATCCTGTACAGATTTAAATAATACAACACTTCCATTTACCTAAAAGTAAACTGTTGCCAAAATGTCTTTGCAACCTCATGAGATTTGACCAGTCAACTTATAAGAGCAATTTGGAAATTATGCCTCTGATTAACTAAGCTTCCAGGAAATTTCAAAATATGTTAAGAGTCAGCTGACTTGTCAGTTCCATATGGTTACTTTCAGAATGAGATCATAGGGTTACTTTGTTGCAGTGAAGACATCAGTAAGGGGTTTACAACTGTGTTTGAATTGTACCAATTATTCCTCCCTATTATACTTCTCATTTACATTGATAAAATATAAGTTTTGAAAATGTTTATTCCATATTCATTTTTCATTTCCTTGTAGCTCATATATAATGTAGATATCAATATTGAATATTTAAACACAAGCCAATATACTAAATTGCAAAAATATTTACAATTTCTTTTAGATCAAGCCAATCAGTTTACCCTGAGTAGATGATAAAAATTATGGGTATCTAAAATTACATCACTTTCAGGGCTCCTGGGTGGCTCACTCGATAGAGCGTCTGTCTTCGCCTCAGGTCATGATCCCAGGGTCCTGGGATCGAGCCCCACATCAGGCTCCCTGCTCAGCGGGGAATCTGCTTCTCCCTTACCCTCTGCCCCTGCTTGCGCACTGTGTGTGTGTGTGTGTGTCAAATAAATAAATAAAATTTAAATAAAATTACATTACTTTGTACTTTAGGGTTCCATGACAAATTAAGGATGATTGATAAGTTTATCATGAGACTTTAAAAAATATATTTCCACACCCTCTACCCTAAACAAAAGAATTACAGGGTCTGAGACACTAAGAAACACCCTCCCTATGATTCTTTCTCTTCCAATCATTAGCAAATCCTATGACAAGGTTGCAGAAATACAAAGAAAATTTTGGGGAATAATAGTTCTAGAAGAAAATGGCCCAGGTGTATTCCACAGGACATTCATGTATAGAACAATAATAATTATTCCTGGAAACAAGAACTGTAAGGTCAAAAATTTTGAGCAAATTTGCATATTATTAATACTTGGAAATTAAAATTTTGTCCCACCACTCAAATGGATGTGATATCCCAAATGAGTGACTCAAATCAATTTTCTCATCTCTAAAATGAAATAATGACATCTACCTCATATGCTGCTTTAAGACTTCAATGAGGAAGTAGCTGATCAAAGTAAGTATTCATCAAATGAAATTATTTTCCTTTTCTCCAGTGTCTAGGCTGAATATCTCAATACCAATTTTTGTATATTTTAAAGATATTTTGTGATGCACTCAACAGGCAGACTGTAATAGTTAAAGAAAATGTCAGTGTCCTATGAAAATGATTTTATACATACAATATTTTAAGTTTTGTGTTTTGAAAGCAAAACGAAAACCAGTTCAGATAGGGAGTGAGTTTCAGCATAACACACATTATGAGGCCTAGGTAATTGTATACTGATTATCATAACTTAGTGTGAAGAATGTTTGATTTATTATACTTGTCTCCCTAAGTAAGATAAAATGAACAAAAATTAATTTTAATCTTCAAGTTTAGGATTGGGTTTAAGGGGAAACAGCCAATCAGAGAAAAGTCCTCTTGCGTTGTAACAAGCTGAGGGAAAAAGGGCCCATTACAGAACTGCCCTTATTCTGATAAACTGCTGACGAATTTGCAAACGTGGGCTAGGGGAAGTTCTGTAAAAGGTCTTAACTCTTGTCATGGACTGTATTGAATATCAAATCTTTCTATTTAAATTGAAATCAAGCCCTATTCTTTTAAGTCTACTTGGGGGCATAAAAGGAATTTATGTCTATGATAGAACATAGAATAACTACCACAACATCCAGAGAAGTCAAATCCATCCTGAAGGAAAGAATTGCTAGTCTATAAAATCTATTATTCAGAAACTCTGAGTGAAAGAGAAATATGGGCAGATAGTTGATACCACCGTCTTCTCTTTTCACCTTAAGTTATATGAGATTTTGCTTCCCTATGTTTAAATCTTTGCTCTACAGACATATTTTAATTTATATATGACATTAGATTGATAAGAATGTATTTACATGATGCAAGCTGGTTTAGGAAACTAGTCTAGAAGAGAAACTTTCCAAATATAAAGATCTAATTCATTTTTTTCCAGATTTAAGGTATAATTGACAAATAAAAATTGTATATGATATTTTGATATACATATATGTTGTGAAATGATAACCACAATCAACCTAATTAACATATTCATCACTTCACATAGTTACTATTTTTAAGCTGTGGTGAGAATGTTCAAGATATATTCTCTTAACAAACTTCTAGTATACAAGATGGTATTATTAACTATAGCCAACACATCGTACATTAGATCTTCAGAAATTATTAATTCTTCATAACTGAAACCTTGTATTCTTTGATCAATCTCTTTCCAATCCCCCTGTCTCCTAGAGGCCCTGGCAACCACCGTTTTACTCTCTGCTCCTATTAGTTCAACTTATTCATATTTTACATATAAGTGAGACCAGGAAGTATTTGTCTTTCTAGATCTGACTTACGTCACTTAACATAATGCCCTGAGTGCATCGATGCTGTGACAAACATTAGGATTTCCTTTTCTAAGGCTCAATATCCCATTGTATGTATATATGCATACACACACACACACACACATACATACACAAACACAAACTACATTTTCTTTACCCATTCATCCTTCAGTACACACTTAGGTTGTGTTGTTGAATCTATACGTTGACTACTGTGAATAATGCTGCAATGAACATGGGAGTGCAGATACCTTTTCTACAAGATCCTGTTTTCATTGCCTTTGGGTATATACCCAGAAGTGAGATTGCCAGATCATATAGCAGTTCTATTTTTAGTTTTTTGAGGAACCTCCATAATATTTTCCATAATGGTTGTACTGAAATACATTCCCATCAACAATGCACAAGAGCCTTCTTTTCTCCACATCCATGCCAATACTTATCATTTGTCTTTTTGATTATAGCTATTCAAACAGGTGTGAGGTAACATTACCTTGTGGCTTTGATTTGCATTTCCCTAGTGATTAGTGATATTAAATGTTTTTTTCATATACCTGTTGGCCGTTTTTTGTCTTCTTTTGAGAAAAAGTCTATACAGGTCCTTTGACCATTTTTTAAATCTTGTTTTTGTTTTCTTCCTATCAGGCTTTTTGAGTTCTCTCTCTATATATATTTTGGATAGCCCTTATTAGATGTATGGTTTGCAAACATTTTCTCAGATTCCAGAGATTGTCATGTCATAAATTCTAGGATTTTATCCATTTCTTCTAGGATATCCAGTTTGATGTCATGTAAGTGTACTTATGAACCATTCTGTTTCTGAGATATCAGTTCCAAAGTCTTCTTTTCTGATTTTGAGTCTTCTCTCTCTTCTTCTTAGTCTAGCTAAGGATCTAGGTTTTGTTTTTCTTTTCAAAAAACCAACTTCTACTTTTTGTTTCCTATTGTTTCCCAAGTTTTTATTTCATTTATTTCTGTTGTAATCATTATTATTTCCTCCTGTCTGCTGATTTTAGGCTTTCTTTTCTTTTTCTAGTTCCTTGAAGCATAAAGTTATGTTTTTTGTTTGAGATTCCTCTTTATTCTTAATGTTTATCTTGATAAACTTCCCTCTTAGAATTGTTTTTGTTGCATCCCTTAAGTTTTGGTATGTTGTATTTCTATTTTTATTTGTCTCGAGATACATGTGGATTTTCCTTTTATTTCTGCTTTGACACATTGGTCATTGAAATCTTAAAGCAGCATATGAGGTAGATGTCATTATTTCATTTTAGAGATGAGAAAATCGATTTGAGTCACTCATTTGAGTGACACGTGCATTAAGAAATGCATTACTTAATTTCTACATATTAGTAAATTTTCCAATTTTCCTAATACTGATTCCTAGTTTCATACCATTGTGGTTGAATCTTACTTTTTTTTTTTTTTAAGATTTTATTTATTTATTTGAGAGAGAGAATGAGAGAGAGAGAGCAGGAGAGGGGGGAGGGTCAGAGGGAGAAGCAGACTCCCTGCAGAGCAGGGAGCCTGATGCGGGACTCGATCCCGGGACTCCAGGATCATGACCTGAGCCGAAGGCAGTCACTTAACCAACTGAGCCACCCAGGTGCCCTGAATCTTACTTTTTTAAGACTTGTTTTGTGGCCTAACATATGATGTACTTGGAAAATATCTGTGTACTTGAAAACAATGTGTGTTTTGTGTACGTTAGGTCCATTTGGTCTATAATATTTTTTTAATATTTTATTTATTTATCTGACAGAGAGAGACACAGCAAGAGAGGGAACACAAGCAGGGGGAGTGGAAGAAGGAGAAGCAGAGTTCCTGCCGAGCAGGGAGCCTGATGCGGGGCTCGATCCCAGGACCCTGGGACCATGACCTGAGCTGAAGGCAGCTGCTTAACTGACTGAGCCACCCAGGTGCCCCGTCTATAATGTTGTCAAGTCCACTATTTCATTATTGGTTCTCTGGATCATTTGCTCATTGCTGAGAGTGGGATATTAAAGTCTCTTATTATTAATTGCTGTTTATTTCTCCTTTCACTTCTCTTAATATCTGCTTTATATGTTTAAGTATTCCAGTGTGTGCATATGTTTATAATTGTTTTTCCTCTTGATGAATTCACCGTTATCATTATATAATAACTTTATACTTCTCTTGTGATGGTTTTTGACTTAAAGTATATTTTGTCTGGTATAAATATAACCACTTCTGGTCTCTTTTGATTACCATTTGCATAGAGTATTTTTTTCCATGCTTCACTTTCAGGATATGCGTGTCCTTAAATCTAAAGTGAGTCTTTCGTAGGCAGTGCATGGTTGGATTTTTTTTTTCTTTTTAAATCTACTCAACCATTCCTTGCTTTTGATTATAAAATTTAATCTATTTACATTTAAAATAATTAGTTAAGAGTTTAGTATTGCCATTTTGTTCATTGTTTTCTGAGTGTTCTGTGGTTTTTTTATTTCTTTCTTCCTCCTTTGCTGTCTTCCCTTGTGATTTGATGATATTCTTTAGTGGTACAGATTCTTCTTTTTTATTGTTTGTGTATCTATACAGGTTTTTTTCCAGTCATTACCATGACACTTACATAAACATGTTATAGTTGTAATAGTCTACTTTAAACAGATAAATTCAACTTTATACAAAAACTACACTTTACCTTTTCCACAGACATTTTATGCTATTGCTATCATAATTTACATATTTTATATATTTTGTAACTTTTAATAAATTATTATACCTAGAGATATTTTTAATACTTTTATATTAGAATTAAAAGTGATTTTTTTCACCACCATTGCAATATTAGAGTTTTGACTATATTCTTACCTTTACAGTGAGTTTTATACTTTTATATGTTTTGTGTTTTTGTTTCAACTTGAAAAACTTCCTTAGTAATTCTTTTTTTTTTTTTTCAACTTCTTTAGCAATTCTTATAGTGCAGGTGTAGTGATGATGAACTCTTACAACTTTTGTTTAGGTAAGTCTTTATCCTTAATTTCTGAACTAAATTAAGAAATTACCAGGTATAGTATTGCCAGGTATAGTATTAGCATTTTTTCTTTCAGCACTCTGTCGTTATCGGTCCATTTCCAGACAGCTCTAGGCTGAGAAATATTACATTTTTTTCCCTACAATTGAGAAGCACGTGAGTTATACTTGGAGGAGTTGGATTATAACATCGGACAAAACGTTCCGTTAATCTCCATTCGAAGCAGTAAAATGTATTGTGGTTTGATGAAAGTAGCACCAATTTAGAATCAGTAACTTCTGCTTCCTCTTCAGTAGCAGGATAACCCGGAAAAGTGGGCAGAAATAGCATCGACTTCACAGATTTGTGAATTCAACAAGGGTTTAATACTCCAACGCTAAAATATGCAGAGAATGGTTGCCTCGTGAACAAGTATGGCAGGGAACAATTTCTGGGTACCTACTTTATGCCAGCTATTGAGAGGGCAAATACACTTCCTCATTTACTCCTGCCCACTGTGCGCAGCAAGTATGATGTTCACCTCCTCTGCCCAAAGAAAGCAGCAGAGGTGGAGAGGTCAACCAATGCCTCCTTATTTATCAGATGACAGAAAAACAGGATCTAGATTTAAACAGTTTGATGTAACAGAAAAGTATTATCATGACACTGTGGAGTTTTTAAAGCCAATTTGAAAGATGGTTACCAAAATAGGCTTAATAAAGCCTCCCCGCCACCCATAAGGCGAGATGTATACACCCTAATCTCTGGAACCCATGAATGTATTATTTTACATAACAAAGGGGACTTTACATGTAGTTAAGAGGACCAACCTTAAAATAAGATTATCCTGGTTTATCCTACTTAACTCTAATTTCTTGATCCCTTAAATGCATAGGACTTTCTTCAGCTGGAGTCAGAGATTTGTAGCATGAGAGGGACTTAATGCACCTTGTTGGCTTAGTGACCTTGGGAACCCACACATAAGAACTGGAAAGAGCCTTTAGGAGATCATGGAAATCATGAGACAGAAATTTAGCCCCCTATAACCAAAGATTAACCACGGGCTGACAGCCAGCAAGGAAACGGAGACCTCTGTCCTACAACCACTAAGAACTGAATTCAGTTCTTTGTAAAGAAGAAAAGCAGTCTTGCCAGCACTGAGATTTTTACCCAGTGAGACCAGTGTCAGACTTTGAACCTCCAGAACTGTGAGATAATGAATTTGTGCTGTTTTAAACAATTCAGTTTAACAATTCGTTACAGGAGTAACAGAAAACAAGTACAGTTACTGTTGAGGTTTTATTTTGGCAACCTGTCTGTCTCAGACTGTGTGGCTTAAACAACAAGCATTTATTTCTCATAGTTCTGGAGGTTAGGAAGGCCAATGTGAAGGTACCAGCTGATTCAGTATTTGATGAGAGCCCTCTTCCTGGTTCCGGATGGCCGTCTTCTTGCTGTGTTCTCACAGGATGTGAGAAAAGGAACAAGAGATCTCTCTGGGATCTCTGTTGTAAGGGCACTAATCTCATTCATGAAGGTGCCACCCTCGTGACCTAATTACTTCCCAAAGGCCTCACCTCTTAATACCATCACATCAGGGGTTAGGATTTAAACATATGAATTTGGAGAGGAGACAAATTCAATCCATTGCACCGTCATCTTTATTAAAGATTTTAAAAGTGAAGGTATAGTTTATTTGCTTTGATTCCCTGTATCACCTGTTCATAACCCTGGAATTACCTCTCAGATATAAACCCCAAAAGTACAATTTATTAAGGTCAGAAGCAAACCAATATGTACATTTTCATTTTTGTTAGGACAGAGTGGTTATATTATATTTCTGACCTCACACAAGTAAAGAAATGACTGAAGTGGTTTTCACTGGACATTGTGTGACCCTGTCTGACAAATTCCCTGAGATTCCTGTCCATTCAATGCTTATCACAAAAGAGCTATGATGCTGTCGATTACTTAAGCAAATAAATACAGTGGGCTGAGGATATACAGAAAAAATATTTTGTTGGATATTATGCATAATACATTGTAACATCTCAGCTTTAACCTTGAAAATAACCAGAAGAGGCATGTCTCATTATCATTGTGCAACACTTACCAGTTGCACAACCTAGAGCTACCACCAGCCCCATGACATGGCCAGGTTAACAGCTAGGTTGCACCTAAATTCCAAAACCTGTGCCTTTTATGGTCTCCTTTCTACTACCAAACAATATCAATAATTTTATATCTAGGATTGTATCAAATCCAAGCCTCATCTGAAATCAACTTAATCATTTTTAACAGCAACCGAGGATTAAATACAGTCAAACTGTTGGGTTGGTTGACTTTTGTTCTCTAGGTATACTAATGCAAACTTAAATAATATCACTTCACTATAAGAACACAAAACACAGCCCTGATAAAGAACACAAAAACAAAAAGAAGAAGGAATTCAATAGGGTAGTTTCCTTAATATAAAATGCAAGTAGGAGATTTAGTAATTAAGCATTCTTGCATATTCTAGTTTTTGCAGATGTCAGTTATCTAATCACTACGTTATTAGCTGGCATAGATTGGATGCCTTCTAATGGTATCTGTACATTTTGTGCTTCACTGGCATTATAGGACTCATCACTATGGTCTGGATAAGAAAACTCTCTTGCTTTGTGCTTCAGTGATAGAAGAAAATTACATACTAAATGTTTAACAGAAGTACTCTCTTTGAGTTTAACATCAAAACGACAAGTGGTTAGTGAAGTGTGAGGCTGAAGCTGTTATTCACTGTATTCAACTTCATGCCAGAAGACGGGGAAAAAAGAGCCAAGATAACAAGCCTGCATGGATTTTCCAGCGATACGAATCAATTAAAATTCAGGAGGAGAGAAAACGAAAGTCCAGAGCAATTTATTAATTTGTTTACAGCTGTTTGAATATGTAATATGAAAGAGTAGTTTGGGGAATAGCTGTAGGTTGGGGGATATATTGATTTTGATAATACTGCTCAAAGAAATAGACAAGTGGTTTTGATGTATAAACTGCTACAGTGTAACTTGTTTAGTCTATTGATTCATGTGCTTTGATGGAGTTGTATATGCCTGCTCTTCTGGGACTCACTGAAAAATGAGATGCCATTTCAATGTGTGGAATAAATAGTATATTTAAATGTGAAAAGCTGCTGGTTCCTTCTGTTAGTTTACTGTATTTTATTGTCCCTTTGCCCAAAGTTTTTGCAGGAGCAGCCACTATATTTGTTTTTTTGAAAGGGAGTGAAAACAGTGCATAAAAAATAAGAAGAATTTGAATCTGCTCAATTAAAATGAAACGGACAATATTTCTAGACTTCAAAAAAAGGTAGGAATGTTTTGCAGATAATGATAAAGTCTGAGATAAAGCAAAAAGCTTTGAGATTACAGAGCAAAAACAATTGAGGTATTATTCAGAGTAAATTCAATGTTAACATCGTTATACTTCATTTTTGACAACATAAAAGAAGATGTAAGAAACCACTTTACAATGGGTGGAAAATATTTCTGTTCTTAGGTTGCAAAGATTAGAAATTATTTTTGATTTCACATTTTATAAGAGATGAGACAGGTCTAAAAATAGGCATGAGGATATCTTTATAGATAATTTTTAAAGCATAAATTTAAATATACATAGATTATGTTTTTAAATAAATATTTTTTACTTGATGTTTCACAACTAAATCACAGAAATGGAAGTTCCATTATACATTATAATTTTCCAGAAGAGTTAACTGATGATTTGAAGATTTATTAAGTTTCCAGAAGAGTTAACTGGTGATTTGAAGATTTAATAATTGGTTAGGTCAAAAAGTCTTGGCAAATTCAAATATCCTGAGTGTTGGTTGACTTTAACTTACACCACTCTTATTTTCACTGCCATATAGTGAAAACTGCAATATGTGATCCATTCTGAACTTTGTTGTACAGAATGTAGCTAGAGATAGTCCAATTCATATATGTCTAATATACGTGTCTAACATACATACTGAATTACTAATTATGATTTCAAAGACATGGTAGTTGTCTACTTCTAAGCTAGCTATATTTTATCCAAGAGAAAACCCTTCCTCCACTCAAAGTTTTATTTGTATTTGAAGTTTTGAATACTCTGGTTTTGATTCATATAGAGAATTATTAAAATGAGACCATCAGTGGTGGGAAACAAATCCTTCATAGATTTAGGGTGTTTTGCATGCTCTAGGCATTCTGAGCAAAAGACGTATGAGTAGCAGATAGGCCTTAGAAGCAAGTGTTAGTGTATCCTCCCTCACAGAAAGATTTAGAGATGGATCCCGGGGAGGCATCCCATGGTAGTAAAGATCAAGTCCTGTCTTCCTACTCTTTAGAGACATTTGCTTACATTCCATTGTAATAAATCTAAGACACCTGCCTTTTTCTGCCCCACAGGAGAGTCTTATATTTAAGAGCACGGTGTAATCTATATCTCTGGAGGGAAGATTGGGGAGATATGCCCGAAGCTCCATAAAAGCTCAGCAATGCTAATTTTGAGGTCACTCTACTGTGTATACTCCACTGCAGGTATACGTGATGTCCAACCATCATCACAGCAAAATCAAATCAGGCTGCTGTTTTGCTGTGAGTAAAAAAAGGCCTAGGGGCGCCTGGGTGGCTCAGTCGTTAAGCGGCTGCCTTCGGCTCAGGTCCTGATCCCAGGGTCCTGGGATCGAGCCCCGCATCGGGGTCCCTGCTCTGCGGGAAGCCCGCTTCTCCCTCTCCCACTCCCCCTGCTTGTGTTCCCTCTCTCGCTGTGCCTCTCTCTGTCAAATAAATAAATAAAAATCTTTAAAAAAAAAAGAGCTATTTTTTTGTTCCAACAATTTTGTGTCTCCCTGTAACACACACATATTTATATTCTTTTATGTGTGTTAACAGAGTATATATATTTAAATATGTAGTATATTATAAACTATGTACTTATAAATTTAAAAATTATAAATTTATCATTTTAAAATTTATAATAAGTATTATTATATATGTGTATATTATGTATAAAAATATGATGTATTTGTTATATACATTATATTTAATATATTTATAATATAACATAACATAATATATTTATTATTATAAATTTATATATTATAAATATATATATTTAGTGTTGTGACAAGGTACTTGTTAGCTTGCAAGTAGTAAAGTCTTCATAGTTCCTGACTTAACAATAAACCTCAAAATTATGTTTATAGAGTTAACAAAAACAATATTGCAAAAAGGAAGTATAGAGATTCAATTTATAACAACATTCAGTGTGTGGTAGCTTGAATGATGATCCCCTCCACCAAAAAAAAAACAAAAAAATTTCCAAAACCTGTGATTATGTTACATTGCATGGAAAAGGAACTTTGCAGGTGTGATTAAAGTAGATATCTTAAGATGGAGAGACTTATCTGGCTTATCTAATGAGTCTTTATTTATTTATTTTTAAACATTTTATTTATTTATTTATTTGTTTGTTTGTTTGTTTGTTTGTTTGTTTGTTTAAGAGAGGGAGAGAGTATGCTGGAGAGCATGCATGCCAGAGCGGGGGAGAGGAGAGGGAGAGAGAGAATCCCAAGCAGCCTCCACATCCAGGATGGAGCCCAGACTCAGGGCTTGGTCTGACAACCCTGCTCTTAGGACCCTGAGATCACAACCTGAGCAGAAATTAAGAGTTGGACGCTCAACCAACTGAGCCACTCAGGCGCCCCATCTGATGAGTCTTTAAAGGAAGACAATCTTTCCCAGGTAAAGTCAGGGAGAGAAAAGATAGGAAAAAATGCAGAAGGATGCAAAGCGTGGAAGAGATCCAACTCTGTTGTTGGCTTGGAAGATGGAGAAAGAAATGAGGGCAGGCTCTAGAAGCTAGAAACAGCTCTTAGGTGAGAGCCAGCAGGGAAAAGAAGACCTTAGTCTTAGAGCAACAAACAACTGAATTCTGCCAACCACTGAATAAGCAAGGAAGCAGAACCCCTGTCCCAAAGCTTTCAGGAAGAAATACAGGCCTATCAACACCTTGACTTTAGCTCAGTGAAACCCATGTCAGAATTCTGATCTATAGAACAGTGAGATAATAAATTTGTGTTGATGTAAGCCTCTAAGGTTGTGGTAATTTTTAAAGTCAGCAAAAGAAAATAAATATATCATGTTACATTCCATCAAGTTGACTTTGTTCACAAAATCCATTTCCCCATTCTTCTAAGAAAAGCCTTCATTTCATTTGAGATATCACATCTCCCCAATCCAATCTGTGCAGTTGAAGTAAATTAACAGTACCCTTCTGATTGGTCCTTCAATATACTTCATTCTTCCAGCAAGTATTTTTGATTCAGGGATAGGCACATTGCTTAGTAAGAATCAAAGAGATATTGGAAACATTTGTTGGAGTTGCTGCTAAATTGCATTTTTCTCTCCCTTCCATGGATTTGGTGGGTAAAATTGTAAGTTCAGAGACTTTAGTCATTTAAGGCTGAGAGTAGGGAGTCTAAAGCAGTGGGAGTCCACAAATAGCCTGAGAAGATAATGATCCAACTGAGATTATTTTAATCCTCTTCCCATAAGTCTAAAAATTCCTTTTTTGTTCTATGAATTTGTCTTCACTCCCTTACAATAAAAACAGTCTAACATGTGTAGCACATGTTACTTCACCTGAATTTTGCATTTAAAATTCTGAACTTAAAGATGAATATTAAATTTAAAACATTTTTAACACTGCATGTTATTGGGAAAGTTATTTGTGGTATTTCTTAAAAATAAAGAAATGAAGAACCATTCTATTCCTGTGAATAAGAATATTTGGTGTACAAACCAAAAAATCTGCATATTTATAAAATTTTAAGTTTATTCATAAAACTCACTGAAGTTTGAGAATCACTCCCCTAATAATAACAAATTAAAATAGAATATAACTGCAAGTTCAATTTACCAACTTGCTTTTTCCTCCTTTTCATATATAACAATATGTTAAAATGTATATAGGATTCTATATATCTAACCATAAAGATGATGTAACTGATATTAATTAAATAACATAGTAGACATCTGTTTCTTTCCTCTTCAATCTTTAGTCACAGTAATGACACTTCTTCTGATACACTGGTATCTCAATTTTCTTCTAGACGAAGTAATTCTCTGACTCTTGACTCATTATGTTTGAAGAGAAACTTTCCCACCTTTGGCCATAGAGGTGGTCTTTGATTTCCTTAAGTGAGTTGGTATATTCTATCCTCTTAGTCTCAGTGGATGGACCTGACAACCAAGGTATGCTATAGTCCGTGAAAAATAAGATAAGTGTTCTATTCTCTTGCACTCTTTGGTTAAAAGGGAGAGGTTATGACTTCTACCACTCTTCTGGCCACCGGAGAAGTGCCTGGAGCTGCCAGTATTCGTTAGGCAAGAGAAAGGCATTCATCATCACCTGAGAAAAAAGTCGCAGAGCAGAAGTGTAGAAAAAGGAAAAACTCCGACCTTGGTGACATTATTTGAGTCATTAGATTTATTTCTGACTAAAGCCAACACTATCCCTGGATCTTTTTAATACTCGAATCAGTAAAATTAGTTTTTGTTGATGCCAATTTGAGTTGGATTTTATATTATTTATAGTGCCTTGATCTAACCTCAACATTTCATGAATTCTTTGTGATCGTCTGTAAGATTTTAATCACTATTTATT
The DNA here is from genome assembly GCF_011800145.1 of Mirounga leonina. NCBI lineage: Eukaryota > Metazoa > Chordata > Mammalia > Carnivora > Phocidae > Mirounga > Mirounga leonina. The sequence continues at coordinate 31,320,416 of NW_023270320.1, read as the reverse complement.
CATCATAAATTATGTTAATATATTTCCTGATAAACATGATGTACATAGGTTGAAAAATGTATGAATAGGAACATTTCTTAATATATTTATATAGATTGCAGGGATAGGGGTAATAGGTATTAAACTGTGACCTCCAGACCAGCACCTTCATCAACACCTGTGAAGTTATTAGAGGCAAGTTTGAAAACTACTGATTTAAGGGAAAAGAAGAATTATTATTAGCTGACTAACTCATCAGTAGTTTCTATTTGGTACCTCACAATATAAAATACATTTAATATTGTGCAGCACTCAACATTGCTGAGCCTTTAGGGGAAATACAGATTTATTGTTTATAGTAACATAATTCAAAAAGGAAGAAATGGGCATTGATTTTTCAAGATGGGTTATTGATAAAATGGAGAGATGGTTAACTCAATACTTACACTATTTTCTTAATCATTGTAGAGTGAACTGTGGCCGTTTTGTTTTGTTTTTCCTCTGCATATAAATTTTCCCAACCTTTTTATTCTAGTTACAGAAAACACAGTAATGGGCATGTGGTGTGTCTATCTATATATCGAACCAATCTTCACGAGGGATAGACAAATGACCAAGTAGCATAAAATAAAAAAAAATCCAGAATGACTATAAACACTGGGAGAAAGAATCTTTTTTTTGTTAGCTGATGTTGCAAAACTACACTTTAAATCATTTAGTGAGAGAACTTCTTGGCAAAATGAAAGTGGAAATGAGAGGTGGACATGTAAGCACCCCACCCCCCAACAAAACCAGATTGAATCTGAGTTCTTTCTTTGATCTTGTAACTATGTGGGTATTCAGTACCTAAGATAATATTCCATTTTGCTAAAGCTATTTGAGTTTAGTTTCTGTTATTTGCTAATAGAATAATTTTTAATAATATGCACAAAAGAGTGGCTACTGAATCTGCAAATATTCAATAGGGAGGAACATAGACCAGTATAATAGTATTTACCATTTCGCCCAATGCATTTTATTAATGCTATATATTTCCCCATAATCAGTAACTTTACTAAAGTTTGGCAATTTTTTTTACCTGATTACCAATATCAAAATGATGAGGACATTCCAAAAGATTCCAATTTTTTCTTCCTAGTCATTAAGGAATTATAATATTTAAACTAATCTGGAGGTGCCTGGGTGGTTCAGTAGGTTAAGTGCCTGACTCTTGATTTTGGCTCAGGTCATGATCTCAGGGTCTGAAGATCCAGCCCTGAGTTGGACTCCATGCTGGGCATGGAGCCTGCTTAAGATTCTCTCTCTCCCTCTGGCTCACCCCCCTCCCCACCTCCCCACTCATGTGCTCACTCTCTCTCTCTAAAAAAGTGAAATGAAATAAAATAAAAATTAATTAATCTGATTTTTTTAATGAATTGGTTAAAACAAAGATACACTACTGAGTTGCAAATATTTTAGAATCAATTCCAGGAAAATCACTTCCTAGATTTCTGATTGTAACTGCTATTGATTTCATTGCATCTACCAAATAAACAAACTATTTTGAATACTTAGAAAAGATACACTGAATATTTATTCATTTATTTACACTCATTCTAATTCTGAAATATTATTTTGTATAAAGGAAAATATTACCTTAAAATATGTGCTATGTAAGCCATTATAGCTTCCATTTTTATCAATTTTTGTTAATTAATCTTTATATAATCCCTCTACCATTTGGATTACTTAAATCAGTAGTTCTCAAACCTGATGGATTTTAGAGTCACTTGGAGAACAAAAACAAAAACACTTAAACTAAAAAATAAAATTCCTATATATCCATGACCAACCTCCAGAAATTTTGATTTAATAAATTTGTCATGGTTTTATGCTTTTGAAAGTTCCACGAATGATTTATTGGTTAGCCAGTGTTGGACAGCACTGAGTTAAACCATCATCTCAACTTTAAACATCATCAAAGGGCTCTTCTAGTTAATTCTCTTAGGATCTATTTTACAGATCCTTTAAAACATATAGTACACCTAATCGATTTGACTATATATATTTTTCAGAAATAAACATACAATACACATACATGCATTTGTTCAACACTTTTTTTAAACCTCTGAACAGGTTTCTTCCTCTTATTTTCTATATCCCCTTATCAACTCAGATTTATTTATATCATAGTCATTGACTCCATTTTCTATACCTTTTTTAATTAGTCAAGAGTGTTTTCTGCAGATCTTGATGACAGAAAATATTTCTCTGAAATATGCTCCTTTGCAGATAATTTTTACACTTAGGATAACATTTAAAGTCTTGGATATGGCTGACTCTGGTCTCTGCATTTCTACCCAGTGTCATTCCAATGCATTTTGCTACTATCTTTGTTTTTGTGTGATTCCCCCATATTGATCTTCTCTAGTCTTTAATTTTACTTTTTCATTTAAGTGAACAAATAGACAATGATGCATAGCACAATGGATTTGTAACTAGAGACCCTAACACCCTCACGTTTGCTAATTTTATGTTATACTCTGCCACAAGTTCATTCAAATATTAATCTGATATTTCTCAGAGTTTTTTTTTTCTTTTTATGGAAAATTTCAACTATGAGACCATATATGCAAAGTTAAGAGATCTCTCTGATCACTAATAATTGTGTGTTATATACTAGCTACTTCTCTCAGTGCTCTCTCTATATCTTTATCATGTGTTATTTGTAGAGTTAATTTGAATAAGAGTATCACTCCAATTATTCAGATGATGCTAAAGATTTTTGGAGATGTATAATAATTTGGCCACACTATTCTGATTCTAGAGCATCCATTCTATTTTTTAACAGCTTTATTGAAATATAATCAACGTATTATACAGTTCACCCATTTAAATTATACAATTCAATTTGTATTGTGTATTCACAGGATTATGTAACACTCTCCACACAATCTAATTTTAGATAACCCCCCCCCAAAAAAAGCTAATATCCATTAGCAGTCATCCCATGCCCATTGACAAGGCCAGGCCCTAGGAAACCACTAATCTACTTTCTATCTTTATATATTTGCCTATTTTGGATTTTTTCATATAAATAGAATCATATATTATATAGAATCCTGTTACTTATTTCACTTAGCATATTTTCAAGGTTCATCCATGTAGTAGCATTTTATCAGTACTCTAATCCTTTTAATTATTGAATAATATTCCATTGTATGGACCTACAATATTTTATTTACCCATTTATCAGCTGATGGACATTTGGGTTGTTTCTAATGTTTGATTATTTCGAACATTTCATAAGTTTTTGTTTTAGTGTGTTTTCATTTCTCTTGCATATATAAATACTTAGTAGATTAAATGGTTGTCCCCAAAATGATATGTCTGTCTTACCCTCTGGAAACTGTAAATAGGATCCTATTTGTAAAATGGATTTTGCCGATGTAATTAGGTTAAAGATCCTGAGATGAGGTTATCTGGAATTATTTGTCTGATCCCTTAAGGCCATGACAAGTGTCCTTATGTTGACTCCCAAAATGATATGTCCATGCCCTAACCTGCAAATAGCATTTTGTCTGGGAAAAGAGTATTTGTAGATATAATTAGTTAAGGGATTATGAGATAAAATAATCGGGGTTATCTGGTGGGTCTTAAATTCAAAAACAGGTGGATTTATATGAGAAAGGTAGAGGAAGATTTCAGATGTAGAGGGAAAAACCATGTAGAGGGAGGAAGAGAATGGAGTCATGCTGAGGAATGCCTAAAGACAACTATAGCTGGGAGAGGCAAGGAAGGAATCTCCCCCACAGACTTCAGAGGAACTGTTATGCTACTGAAATCTTGATTCCAGACTTCGGGCTGCCACACTGTGAAGGAATGCATTCTATTGTTGTAAATCATCCAATTTGTGGTGGTTTTTCAATAGTAGCCCTAGGACACTAAAACAATCTAGAAGTGGGATTGCTGGGTCATAAGGTAAAGCAGTATTTATCATTTTGTGGAATTGCCAAACTGTATTCCCACCAATAATATATGAGGATTCATTTGTGGGTTTTTTTTGTTTTGCTAATTACTAATGATGTGGAACATTTTCTCATATGCACGTTATCCATTTGCATATCTCCATTTAAGGAATGTCGATTAAAATCTCTTGACTGTCTTTATTTGTCTTTTTATTATTGTGTCTTAAAGTTATTTATATATTCTTGATGCAAGCTCCTTTTCAAATATATGATTTGCAATATTTTTTCCCAATCTATGGGTTGTCTTTTCATTTTCTTGATGGTATTATTTACAACACAAAATATTTTTATTTTGATGTAGTTGGATTTATCTACTCATTCTCTTTTGCTGTTTGTGCTTCTGGTGTTATACCTAATAAAACACTGCTTAAACTAACATATGAAGACTTACTTCTCTGTTTTCTTCTAAGAGTTTTGTAGTTTTAGCCCTTACGTTTAAACTATGATCCATTTGGAGTTAATTTTTATATATATGGTGAGAAGTAGCGGTCTTACTTCACTCTTTTACATGTGGAAATCTAATTGTCCCAGCACAATTTGTTGAAAAGATAGTTTTTCACCACTGAATTGTCTTAGCACTGATGTTGAATTATGGTCAATTGACCATAAAGATAAGGATATATTTCTAGACTCTTAATTTTAATTCATTGATCTACATATGTATCCTGGTGCCATAATACTATGGTGTAAATTTTGAAATTTGGAAGTGTGAATTCTGCAATTTTGTTTTTTTGTTTCCATAATTGTTTGGGCTCTTCAAGGTTCTTTGCATTTCCATATGAATGTGGGAGTCACCTGGTTAATTTCTGCAAAAATACAGTTGAGATTTTTTTCTTTTCTTTTCTTTTTTTTTTTTTTAAAGATTTTATTTATTTATTTGAGACAGAGAGAATGAGAGAGACAGAGAGCACATGAGAGGGGGTACGGTCAGAGGGAGAAGCAGGCTCCCTGCCGAGCAGGGATCCCGATGCGGGACTCGATCCCGGGACTCCAGGATCATGACCTGAGCCGAAGGCAGTCGCTTAACCAACTGAGCCACCCAGGTGCCCTACAGTTGAGATTTTGATAAGGATTGTGCTCAATCTATACATCAACTTGAGAGCATGGCCTTTTAAACATTCTTCTGATCCATGAACATAGGATTTTAAAATTTAGATTCTCGCAAAAATTGACAAGGCAAGAAACAACAAATGTTGGAGAGGTTGTGGAGAAAGGGGAACCCTCTTACACTATTGGTGGGAATGCAAGTTGGTACAGCCACTTTGGAAAACAGTGCGGAGGTGCCTCAAAAAATTAAAAATAGAGCTACCCTATGACCCAGCAATTGCACTACTTGGTATTTAGCCCAAAGACACAAATGTAGTGAAGAGAAGGGCCATATGCACCCCAATGTTCATAGCAGCAATGTCCGCAATAGCCAAACTGTGGAAAGAGCCCAGATGCCCTTCAACAGATGGATAAAGAAGATGTGATCCATATGGACAATGGAATACTAATCAGCTATCAGAAAGGATGAATACCCAACTTTTACATCAACATGGATGGGACTGGAGGAGATTATGCTAAGTGAAGTAAGTCAAGCAGAGAAAGTCGATTATCATATGGTTTCACTTATTTGTGGAACATAAGAAATAGCATGGAGGACATTAGAAGAAGGAAGGGAAAAACGAAGGGGCGGGAAATTGGAGGGAGAGATGAACCATGAGACTATGGACTCTGAGAAACAAACTGAGGGTTTTAGAGGGGAGGGGGGAGGCGGGATTGGTTAGCCCGGTGATGGGTATTAAGGAGGGTATGTACTGCATGGAGCACCAGGTGTTATACGAAAACAATGAAGCATGGATCACTACATCAAAAACTAATGATGTATTGTGTGGTGACTAACATAACAATAAAATAAAATTTAAAAAAATAAAAAAATTAAATTTAGATTATTTTCATTATCATTTTTAAACAATATTTTGTTGTTTCACTGTATAGTCTTAAGCTTATTTTGGAATTTATACCTAAGTATTTTATTCTTTTTGGTGCCATAATAAATGAAATGATTTTCTTAATTTCATTTGGGAATGTTCATCACTAGTGTATACAATACTACTGATTTTTGTACAATTGGCTTTGTATGCTGTAAATTTGCTTAGGTGGTTTATTAATTCTAATAGTTTCTTTAAGTGAATTCCTTAGGATATTCTATATACATGATCATGTCACCTATGAATAGAAACAGTTTTTATTTCTTCCTTCCCAATCTTGCTGCCTTTCATTACTTTTTTCTTGTCTAATTTCACTGGTTATACTTTCCAGCTCAATGATAAATCAAAATGATGAGAACAGACATTGTTGTCTTATTCCTGAATTCAGTGGAAGCATTCAATCTTTCATTAAGGAGGATCTTAGCTGTGTGTTTTTTGTTGCTGCCTTTTATTAGGTTGAGGATGTTCCTTATAGTTTGTGAACATTTAAAAGGTCTGTCAACTGATTTTTTTTTCCTGTATCAATTGATACAGTATTTAAATATGCATTTTTAACTCATCTAAGTGGACCTTCAAATACCTTTATAACACTTTATGTGTACTCTAGGTACCTCATATCTGAGTATTCCCAATTCCTCTCTTTTGTCCTTTATGACATTGTTTTCACTCATTCCACTTATCCACATGGCGTATTTACCCACTATATTGTTACTACTTTCAACACTTCTTTTTTAGATCATTTAGGATTAAGACATAACAATTTTTATTTTACCTTCATTTATTCATTCCCTGATACTTCTCTTTTATTTATGTAGATCCAAATTCCAGACATATATTATTTTCCTTATATCAGAGGAGCTTTTAACATTTCTTACAGGAAAGGTCTGTCAGTGAATGCCCTCTGTTTTTGTTTAACAGAGAAAGTATTTCTCTTTAAATATTGGTAGATTATTTTGCTAGATACAGAATTCTAGGCTGGTGGGGTTTTTCTTTTTTTATATACTTTATTTCACTCCACTCATCTGCTTTCATGCTTTTGGATAAAAAGGTGGCTATCATTCTTACCTTTATTCTTCTATACCTTTTCTCTGGCTTCTTTAAAGAATTTTTCTTCATATTTTTGCTTTCTTTTATCATTTTATTTTTAACATTTGAACATGATACTCCTAATTTTTTGTGTCTATTTTTTACATATCTCCTGATTGGTGTTCTTTGAACTCCCTGAATCTGTGATTTGATGTCTGTCATTAATTCTGGAAAGACTTCATCATTATTATTTCAAATATGTATTCTCCATACTCTACTTCTCTAAATTACACATATGTTCACTACTTTTGAAATTGTCCCATAGTTCTTGAACATTGTTTTGTTTTGTTTTGTTTTGTTTTTGTCCTCTGTCCCTTCATTCTCTCTTCCCTTTGCATTCAGTTTGTAAATTTTCTATTAACCAACCTTCAAGCTCACTGACTCTTTCCTTTGCCTTGTCCAGTCTACTGACGATCTCATCAAAGTCATTTTCTGTTACCATTATAGTATTTTTTATACCTAGAATTTGTTTTACTCAGTCTTAGAGTTTCCATCTTTTGGCTTATATTGTCCATCTGTTCTTGAATGTTGTCTATTTTTTTCCATTAGCTTTTTAAACATGTTAATTATAGTTATTTTTAATCCCTGTCTAGCAGTTCCAAAATCTGTGTCATATCTGAGTTTTGTTCTGATGCATACTTTGGCTCTTCACACTATCTTTTTTTTTTTTTTTTTCCACTTAGCATGCCTTATAATTGTGTTTTTTTTTCTTCGAAAGACATGATATTTGGGTTAAAGGAACTGATGTAAATAGGTCTGTGGTGTGAAATTCTATGTTATTCTGGCTATGAGTTGGGCTGTAATTAATTTGCTGTAGCTGTGAGTGCCAGAGCCTTCAAATTTTTCCAGTATTCTTTTTTATCACTTCCTCATATAAAGTCTGCATCATAGAGCTCTTTCAGCTGTAACTTACTGTTAATATACTGGGACCCTGTCGGTATGGTAATAAGGTGTGTTGGGGGGATGTTGTATAGTTCTGTGATTAAATCTCAGTCTTTTGGGGAGACTGTGTCTCTTGGCTATGATCCTCACAAGTGTTTCTCCAGTGGTGTAGTTTTTCCCACCATACCCCCACTCCCTTCTCTGACTACTGCATTTTCAATCTATTTCCTTGAAGTCCAGACCCCTATTGATTCTATTATTATCATCCTTTAGGGGAGATAGAAAGATAAGAGGGAACTTGAGAGGAAGAGTGCCCTTCCTTCAGCTGGTATAAGGGTCTGGAAAACTCTTTTTCCCTGGAGACTAGCCCCTTATAATTAGGAAGGGGGTGGATATATTTCACAATGATTGTTTTTCCCTTTCCCTAACCAGATCTATGAGGGAATTGTCTTGAATCTTCACAGTAAGTAGCTGGTGGGGCTCCTGGAGGTAATGCCAATGAAAGTGTGGGTCCCTCTCCCCAAACTGTGGCCCCTAGATTATCAGTCTTATGTCAGTCCACACTCAACCAATTCACCAATAATACCACATGAGTGTTCCCACAATCATGATGGTCTAATCTGATCAGAATTGGGCTTTAAATTGGTAAATAAGGTAAAGGAAGTCTTTGTTTTAAAATGATAGTATTTAAAAGATGATTTAAATTTTATTTATATTAGGAAAAAAAGTATATTTTAAAAAGAATACTTATGAATATGTTTTTAATCTGTGGTGATACCTTAATTTATATCTTCATCTGAGTCCTCTGTCTAGTGTAGCAAAATATTATTACTATAATACAATTTGGATGTCCTAGGGACAGTCCAAATTTACCTCATAAACACTATCAAAACTTCTCTCCTCCTGCCGTATTCCAAATCTCAATTTTGAGAACAAATATCAACCTAGTCAGAAAGTAAACAATTTAGGTCAGTCTGCTTCCTATTGGTTCTCTGTTGGGAAGAAATTTATCACCAGTCCTCTCAATTCCATTTCTCCCCCTCCAACTGTGTTCTCAACGGAGCAACCAGATGTTCATTTAAAAAAAGTAAATCACATTACGCCATTATTCTGTTCAAACCCTTCAATACATCCTCATCAATAAATGGTTTATCACTGTCTTGAAGGTCCATGTGATTGTCACCCAAACTGTGGGAAAATTAATATAGACTGTATGAGGTAAGTTTAGTGTTTGTATAAGTAATTGATATTCACAGAAACTGAGATTTTGCTATGTTCAGAGCCTCTGTCCAAATATATGTCCAATTTGGCCAAATATTCGCAGGTGAATTTTTCTGTATAGGTGTGGCATGTCTGATGTAATGTGTCAGTGCTATAATGGTTACAATTTACTGTTCTATGGGTTGATATTTGAACCAAAGCAAGAATCTGTAGACAGGGCATTGATAAAGATCTGCACACATGGATGGGGTTTGACACCTCTCATTGTAGATGCTTCCTTAAATGTTAATGAGATACTCCCAATGAGTGTTTCTCTCTTGAAAAGTTTGATATCGATGTACAAGGGGCAAAAAAGCAAAAGAGAGGAATTTGAAGGAATTCAAATGGATAAAAAGTTAAGAAGTACACTGGGCTACTACCTTTTCTGCTGCATCTTGGAATAGGATGAGCCATTGAGGGAGGTTAGCATGAGTTCTGTAAGGTACTGCAATTTTGGAAATCTGAATATTAGAAGAATTTAGAAGATTAAAGGAAAGTCTAAGATACTAAACACAAATCAGGAAAAGTTGTCTTACTGTTAATACAATTAGAGTGTGATAAAAGACTAGGTAAAAAGAAAAGAGCCATAAAGAAAAGATAACAAATTCCTCTTGCACACCTTCGAATAAGTTATCATTCCTCCCCATACAGAAACTTCATGCTTCCAGAGGTTTTTTTTTTAAATTAAAAGGAAAAATATGAGTATATATATATTTATTTTTACTCCCTTATAACACAAAATGTAAAAAAAAAAAACCCTACATTTTACTTTCTCTTTTTATTTAATACTGTATTTATTATTATTGTTATCTTAAGGCATAGTTTTGATATCATAATTTAATTGGACAATTTCCTCTGACAGACTTTGAGTTGTTTATAGTCTTTTACTATTACAGCAATGCTAATCTGAATAAAAACTAACATTTGAAAACTACTAATGTATCAATTTTATATCCTCAAAAAAATGGAAAGTTAAGGTTTAGAATATATGAATTTGTTGGTGTTTGTTCATTTTGACATACAAAATGGTAGTTTTAGATTGTTCAACTTATTATTAGTCCCTTTTTTTAATAGATAAGGAAACTTCTTTAGTTCAGAGATGATATGCTTGTGAAATTTTAATTAGTTAGCTAGTGTTCACAATACACAGAATCTGATTTTAGTTTGAGGTTTTAATTTCTCACATACAGCAGTGTGCTATCTAGTTCTTCAACCTGACACCTCACTAAGCTAGTTTTGATTATATGTAGATATTTATACAGAGTCCTACTATATAAAGTATTAAGCTAAATATATAAAGTTATACTTACAAGTATATACAATTACTTTATAATTTACATAACTTATTGCTAGAGAATAGTGCCCACTAAATACCATTTTTCTAGCTATGTAATCATTTTTAAAATATACATATATTACATATTAGACTTCTTTAAAAAGGATTAACACAAATAAAGAATGATTTGACTACTTTGGAATAGATAGTAGTTATACATTCCAGTTTTGTCAAAATAGTGTCTATAGTGCATTATAAATATAGACGGGGGACATTATATGTTTTCTAAAATTATACTATTATTTTATAGAATCTGGAAAAATCATTATTCCCCAGTCACAATGTTTCTCCCTCTCTTTTTTTTTTTTGTTTTTATTTTTGGTTTCAGCCAAACACAAAGCAGTGTTTCGCCTATTTCTATCAATTATTTGGATTGCTCAAACAATCATACTGCACAGTACATCCCTTATGTATTGATTAACACCTCTTTCCATTCTGCATCATTGTTTATTTTTATCATAATATATAGCTGAGTCATACATAGTTATTTCTTTTTAAAGTATTTTCCCTCCTCCTTCAGTTAAGGGAATTCTAGTTTGGAAAACAACAAGCAAACAGACAAACACACTGGATTAAGATATGCCATAATTTCTGAAATTCTGCATGTAATAGGCAGCTGACTATACAGTCTCCTTCAAATATCTAACCTTAGGTTTATAATCTACTTAGCCTGCTCATATATTTAATAAGGCACAAAGAGACTGTACACTTCCACACCATCAACTGTTATACTTTGCATTGGTTACTCTGTGGAAGTGTATGCAAATCTAAAGCCAAAGGTACAAGAGCTTTCCTAAGTGTGAATTGAGATGTGAGTACCTTGGTAACTCTTACCTGAGACCACAATCAATTTGCCTTTAATTATCCCACGGATGATGAAAGTATATGTCAATAATTACCCTCTCTCCAAGAGTGCTACTGAATCAAAGATTCATTAAACTTTTCTTTTTTTTTTCAATTTTATGTTGTAGAAGGGTAATCTGGCAACAGACCAGTGATGCTTAGGAACAAGATACTAGTCCTAATCATTGTATATGCATTACAGAGAATGAGTTCGTAGAACTCACATAAAACTGATATTCTCTAAATAAAGAGGACTTATTGAGGAAATCAATTTAGGGTATTTTGAAGTGAAGTGAGTCTGAACCAAAATGCTAGGGCATTATTTGGATATTTTATCATTTACTATTTAGAACAAAATTATTATTCAGATGATTGAAACTAATATCTCAGAATCTTAAAAATAAATCACTTAGTAATTGTTTGCATATATAAAGTAAGCAATAACTTTCAACAGCATGAAAATGTCATCAACACAAATGTTATTGTTAAATACTAATAGCCACCATTTTCCGATTATTTATTATTTTTTGGTCACTGGCATAAGTTCTTGAATATATTAGCTCATTTACCATAACAACAAACCTAAAAGGTAAGACTACTCTCATTTGTACAGGAACTAACCACAGAGAGGTAAGGTTTAACACCAAGAGCATGATAAAGTTGGAAATCAAACCCAGGCAGTTTGGCTGCAGAGTCAGCCAGTGTCAGCTGCTTATTTATACAAAATATCAATTACTATTTTGATTACACCCAGCATGTGCCTACTTCTACTTCTCTATGCTATGAGTATTTGAAAAACAATCAATATAAAATCCAATTGTAAGAAGTAAGTTAATACATATTTTTAGGCAACATCTATTATATAATGGCATACTGATTGTAACATTTGACCAAAGAGATAATATTTTAATATCGATCAGACTCCCTAGAGGAAGTAGTGACAATTCAGTCACTCATGAATAAGATAAAGCATTTGTATAATCGAAAATGGAGAGCAGTTCAAGGAGATGGATTACACAATATGAAAAAACAGCAGGATGTCAATAAGCCTGGGTTATATTAGATGAGGCAATCCTAGTGTTATGGACTCTAGTCATCTTAATTATCACAACTGGTGAATTTTTCTTCTTTAGATTCCTATTTCATACTCATAAAATCTTGAATTCTGACTTACATGAACTCTTCAGATGTGCCTCTGGATTTTGAGCTTCACCTAACCTCTTGGATGTATGACCTGATACTTTTAGTTTAATGTCTGTATGTAGATAGGTATAGGAAAATTAACACTCATGGTTACTATTTCTTTTAGAATATGGGAGTTAAAATGGTGAGTAAGTTGGGTCAAAATATCTGAAGTCAGATGAGTTGAAACTATAAATTAATGAGATTAACTTCCCATGTTGCTCTTCAATGGCCTTGCAATTATTTCCCAAAGAAAATCTCCAGAAATACCTAGAATGATGGAATTTCTTTAATAAGAAACTACTAGCTTCTTTATTATTTGAAACTGCAAAAAAATTCTAATGTCTATCAAGACACCATTATATAATAAGAGCTAGAAAACTGGCATTATTCTTGACTATTTACATTATGCTTGAACAATTTCTTTTGCTTGAACAATTTTTAAGAGGGTAACTATACTTGAATATCAGAATGAACTAAGAAAACTGTATTTACACTAAAGTTGTATCTCTGACCCTTGTGGTAACCAAAGGAAATAAAAGACAATGGATTGCAAAGTTTTACATGAAATTAATGGAAAGCTTCCCAAAGCGCACCATTTAAGTGTCTCTATTTAAAAATTTACTACTGTGTAACTGTATTTCATCAATCCACCACCCTGGGGGGTATTTGGAGTATAATTACTAGAGATAAAAGATGAGTAAACCTTTGCTGCCTGGTTGATATTGAAAGTGGCTAATATAGCAATAAAAATCAGCTTAGAAAGGGTACAAGCTATCTGAGAATTATGTGCCATGCAAAATTTTAGAGTTGGCGGTTAATTTTGGTTTCTGTATAGAAGCTAAATTCTTATGTAACTTGGATCTTGCAAATGATTTTAAAGACATATACAGATATATTTTAATACATATTTATCTATTTTGGAGAGAGAGAGAGTTCTAGCAGGGGGAGGGGTAAGGGGAGAGGGAAAAAGAAAATCTTCAAGCAGACCCCTGCTGAGTGGGGAGCCCAATGTGGGGCTCGAGCTCAGGACCCTGAAATCATGACCTGAGCTGAAATCAAGAGTTGGCCTCCCAACTGACTGAGCCACCCAGATGCCCCTAAAGATATATTTTTTTAATGAGCCAGTATCTGTTTCTACTTTTAGCAAGATGCAGAAATATTTAGTACAAAGAACAATTTTCTCCTTTGGATCAATAGACTACAAAAGAATATTCAATATGTTTTATAAGTATTTCTATGTGGTCTTGTCATTTTTGAAGTATAATTAAGGCTGCAGTACCATTAGGAAATCTGAAGTTTGCTTTAAAAAGAAACCCTTATACACATAATTATATTTTTTCAATGCAATTCAATATTATGAAAAAAATTATAGAAATTATTAAAATAAGTGATAAATGATCTAAAACTAATAGCTTATTAGGAAAAATAAGAAAATGGATCCTTGAATGGTCTAAAGAAAATTGAATTTCAATAATGTATCTTTACACAAAATAATCTGGTCTTTTTTTTAAGTTAACACACATCAAGTATTTAAAATATATTAAAACATAGGGATGCCTGGGTGGCTCAGTCAGTTAAGCGTCTGCCTTCGGCTCAGGTCATGATCCCAGCGTCCTGGGATCGAGTCCCGCATCAGGCTCCCTGCTCAGCAGGGACCCTGCTTCTCCCTCTGCCTCAGCCTCTCTCTCTCTGTCTCTCATGAATAAATAAATAAAATCTTTAAAAAATATATATTAAAACATATCTATATCTGTTGCAAAATTTAAATAAAATATTTCAGAGAAATCCTTCAAGAGAATATTACTTAAACAATCAAACTGTCACATTGGTCATTTTCAGAGAGACATATTCCAAGTAGCCAAAATGTGAATTCTTTCTATTTTTTTTTCCAAAACAATGAATTCTTAATTCAAGTTGTATGGAATTAATTAAAAAGTAAAATGAAGGAATAATGGTGGTGATACAGTTAAAAACAAAATAAATATTTATTTACTTTTTACAGAGTGTACTCTTCTTCCAGGTTTGTGTTTTACTTGTTCTATATTATTTTCAAGAGTTGTTATCAAAGTAGTCAGGTATCAAAAAAAAATAATAACATAGATTGCCCAAAGATGATACATTCAATTCAAATTTCCTAAGACCCTGCCACTCAAATTGTATCACTCTGACTGGTTTCTAGAAATGGAAAGTCTGAGGCCCTATGTCATACCTAATAAAACAGAGTTTGCATTTAACAGCATCCTCACATTAAAGTTTGAGAAACACTGCTTTAAGATATATTCATCTGATCTAATTCTACCTGACATATGAAGTGCCTATAAATGTGCAAATTACTATTTTCTTTTTTATTATTAATAAAAAAGTGTCAGTGCTCATTTTCATATCTTTGATAATGTGTAATATTATGGAGGAATTATTCATTGGAGGAATTATTTTTAAAATGAATGAATATAGTAATATGGATTATTTATTGGATTTAAATGGAAGGAAATTTTAAGAAAAAAGCAAAAAGATTGAAGTTAAATGTGCAAACCAAACTCAGAGGAAGGAAAAAGTTGGGAGTGGCGAGGGAAAAGATTTGTTTCTTAGAAGTATAAGAGCTCACAAGAAGCGGTGCCAGTTCTTTCAGCTTACATGTATGAGCCTCTCAACCTCTGTGATTTGATGAAGTATTTATAGAAAGGAAAGCAAGAATTAACTTCACTGTTTTTTGTTTTATTTTGTTTTTCTTTTTTGGTTGTAGCTAGGGAGTTATAGTGAAAGAATGACCAAAATGGCCCATGGCTGATGTGGGCTTTGGTCTGGCAGGGACATGTTCCCAGAGTCACACTAATGGGAGTATTTCCTGCCACAAAGTGATAATGAGTGAAAGGGACTATGGCTATAAAACCAAGCTGTAATAAATGTGGATGAGTCAATGCGGTCTCTCAATCTCAGCAATAGGCATGCAGCTGGATAGAACAATGAACAGCAGTGCACATATTTGAGAGCAGATCGGTAGCAAGAACAGTGACAATAGGAAACTCGACTTTCAGATTTCTTGGTAGTGGACAGATGTCACTTACAGATGACATTCTGTGGCCTTGGTAAGATTTACATATTTATAAATCACTCTCGTAGAATATTTCCTTCTTCAAAAAAAAACAAAAAAACACTTTCCATCTTAAAGACTATCTCAAGGCAAAGACTCCCTAAGACATTATGGATCAGAATTCACTTTAACTGCCTGAGCACCACAGTAATGGGAAAGTGAAGTATAAGTACTCCAAATAAATTAGAATTTAGAGTTGCTAAACACTGATACTTACCATAAGTTATTTTTAGATAATTTTTGAAATTATTAATAGTCCACTGGCTTGAAATGATTCTTGCTCCACATAAATTTCATTGTATTTGGCATTCTAACATTTAGACTCTAAAGTATATATGATAGTTATATAATGTATATAGTAATATCTACAGCAACCACTAGAAAATCCATTAGAAAAGATACTCAAAACCACTATAGATAAATAAAAATGGAATTCTAAAGAATAATCAAGTAACCCCAGGAAAGAAGGGAAAATAAAGCAGAAACAAAACACAGAGAGGATGGACAGGAAAAAAAAAAGTCAGATTTAAACGTTAACATATAAATAATTGTGTGAAATGTAGAAGATCTTCACACACCAATTAGAAGAGAGAGATTGAGAGACTACATTCATAAAATGAACCACCTAGATGCTGTATGCAAGAAATTCACTTTAACATGATAACATAGATAGTATGAAAGAATGGAAACGATATATATACCACTGAAACATTAATTAAAAGAAAGCAGGAGTAGTTATATTAATATCTGGCAAATTAGACTTCAGAGCAAAGAAATTTTCTAGAGATATAGAAATTCAACCAACTAAGAAGACAAAGCAATCCTAAATGTAAAGCACTTAAAAAAAAATGGCTGGGCGCCTGGGTGGCTCAGTTGGTTAAGCGACTGCCTTCGGCTCAGGTCATGATCCTGGAATCCCTGGATCAAGTCCAGCATCTGCTCCCTGCTCAGTGGGGAGTCCGCTTCTCCCTCTGACCCTCCTCCCCCTCATGCTCTCTGTATCTCATTCTCTCTGTCTCAAATAAATAAATAAAATCTTTAAAAAAAAAAAAAGGCTGAAACAGAAAGTGACATGACTGAAAGAATATATAGAAAAATAAAAAATTCTAATTGGAGACTTCAACAGTTCCTTTCAAAAACTAAAAGAATAACTAGACAGAATATCAGCAATGATATCAACTCAGAACACCATCAATCAAGATTTATAAGCACTCCATTCACCAACAACAAAATAAGCATTCAAAATAAGTGACCGCAGAAGTTTTACAAGGATAGACCATATCCTGGGTCATTAAACAAGCTTCAACAAAGTTAAAAGAGTTTAAATCTATAGAATGTGTTATCTGACTACAATGACTCAAACTATAAATTAATAACAGGAAGATAACAGAAAACCTTCCAAATGTTTGGAAACTCTAAATATTCCATTGGTTAAAGAGAAAAAAATCAAAAGAAATTTAAAAAATGTATTAAATGAATGAAAATGAAAATATAATATATCAAAATATTTGGAACACACCCAAAGCAGTATGGAATTGGAAACCTACAGCCTTAAATGCTTACATTAGCAGAGTAAAGGTCTCAAATAAGTAAAAAAAAAAAAAATTAGTCAAAGTAAAGCAGAAGGAAAGAAGTAATAAAAATAAGAGTGGGAATTGCAATGAAATTGAAAAAGAAAACTAAGAACAAAAGCTAGTTCTTTGAAAAGATTGACAAAATTGTCAAAATTATAGCAAGATATATAAAGGGAGAAAAGAGCAGACACACTATTAATATTAAAAACAAAATAGGGTAGGGCGCCTGGGTGGCTCAGTTGGTTAAGCATCTGCCTTCAGCTCAGGTCATGATCCCAGGGTCCTGGATCGAGTCCCGCATCGGGCTCCCTGCTCTGCGGGGAGCCTGCTTCTCCCTCTCCCACCCCCCCTGCTTGTGTTCCCTCTCTCGCTGTGTCTCTCTCTGTCAAATAAATAAATTAAAAAAAAATCTTAAAAAAAAAAATAGGGTATATCATTACAGAACCTGAAGACATCAGAAGGATAATAAGGGAATACCAAAATCAATGCTACACATATAAATTTCATAGCTTAGATGAAAGAGATTACTCAAAAAGTTCAAACTACTTCAACATAACAGTAAATATGAAATAAATAATTTGAATAACCCTGTAACTATTAAAGAAATTGAATTCATAATTTGATACTTCTGAAAAAATTGTCTGCTCTTGATGTTGATGTTTTTATTGAAGAATTCTACCAAATGCTTAAAAAAAAAGAACATTATTCCTACAGATTCTCAGGGTGCCTAGGTGGCTCAGTCAGTTAAGCATCTTTGAGCATGATTTTGGGGTCCAGAATTGAGCCCTGCATTGGGCTCCCTGCTCAGCAGGGAGTCTGTTTCTCCCTCTGCCTCTGCCCCCCACTCCTGCTCTCTTCTCTCTCTCTCAAATAGATAAATAAAATTAAAAAAAAAAGTCCTACAGATTTTCTTCTAGAAAAAATGAAGGGGAGGGAACATCATTCCACTTATTCTACGAAGCTGGTATTACAGTGACAAGAAAGCTAACAAAAGCAGTACCAAAAAAAAAAAAAAAAGGGAAAGTTCACAGGATATAAGATCAGCATATAAAACATAAATGTATTTCTATATACTTACATTGAGTATGTGGAAAATGAAATTGAAAATATAATATCACTTACAATTGCTTAAACTAGGATTGCTTGGATGTACATTTCACAAAATGTGTGCAAGACTTATATATAAAATGCTGCTGAAATAGAGAAATAAATGGATAATCATACTTGTTCATTTATCAGAAGCTTCGGCATAGTAAAGCTGTCAAATATCCCCTAATTCATCAAGATTTAATTCAAGTTTTCTTTTTTTTTCTTTGAAGGAACTAGAATTGCTATTTTTTTTAAAAGATTTTACTTATTTATTTGACACAGAGAGAGCCAGAGAGCAAGCACAAGCAGGGGGAATGGCAGGCAGAGGAGAAGCAAGCTCCCTGCTGAGCAGGGAGCCCGATGTGGGGCTCAATCCCAGGACCCCGGGATCATGACTTGAGCCGAAGGCAGAAAGCTTAACCAATTGAGCCACCCAGGTGCCCCTGCTAATATTTTTTTTGAAAGAAAGTGTAGATTAGGAGGAGTCACTCTAGATTCACTATTTATTATATGGCTACAGTAATCAAGACTGTATGATATTAGATGAAGAATGGACTTATAGGTCAGTGGAACCAAACAGAGAACTCATCAATAGCTCACAGAATTATGGCCAGCTGATAATTTGCAAAAGTTCAAGAGCAATTCTATGGAGAAGTGATAATAAATGATGCTAGAACAATTGGATATCCATAGTGAGAAAAAAAGAAAGAATAGAAAAGAGAAGGGAAGGAAAGGGAAGGGAAGGGAAAAGAAAAGAAAGGAAAAGAAAAGAAAGGAAGGAAAGAAGGAAGAAACATGACTTAAAACTCATCTTTTTTGGGGGGAGCTTGAAGACTAGATTTTTTATAAGGTGTAAAACATAACTGACTAAACAATTCTGTACATTGCTCAATGTTCACCATAATAACTGTAATGACTGTCACCTTACAACGTTATTACAATATCACTGACTATATTCCCTTTGGTGTACTTTTCATCTCTGTGACTTATTTACTTTATAATTGGAAGTTTGTACATCTTAATTCCCTTTATCTATTTTGCCCATCCTGCCACTCACCTCCCCAAACAATCCAATTAATAATAGGTAGAGGACCTGAAGAGACATTTTTCTAAAGAAGACATATAGATGACCAACAGACACATGAAAAGATGCATCATTTATCATCAGGAAAATGCAAATCAAACCACAATGAGATACCACCTCACACCTGTGAAGATGGCTAGTATCAAAAAGACAAGAAGTAACAAGTGCTGGTGAGAATGTGGAGAAAAGGAAACCTCTGTGCACTGTTGATAGGAATGTGAATTGTTGCAGGCCCTATGGAATACAGTATGGAGCTTCCTTAAGAAATTAAAAGTAGAAATACCATAAGATCCAGTAATTCCACTATTGGGAATTTACCCAAAGAAAACAAAAACACTAATTCAAAAAGATATGTGTACCCTTCTGTTTACTGCAGCATTATTTACAATAGCCAAGATATGGAAGCAGCCCAAGTGTCCATCAACAGATGAACAGATAAAAAAGATGTAGTATATGAGGGCGCCTGGGTGGCTCAGTTGGTTAAGCGACTGCCTTCGGCTCAGGTCATGATCCTGGAGTCCCTGGATCGAGTCCCGCATCGGGCTCCCTGCTCAACGGGGGGTCTGCTTCTCCCTCTGACCCTCCCCCCCTCATGCTCTCTCTATCTCATTCTCTCTCTCAAATAAATAAATAAAATCTTTAAAAAAAAAAAGATGTAGTATATGGGTGTATATATAAATATCACTCAGCCATAAAAAAAGAATGAGATCTTAGCATTTGCAACAACATGGATGGATGTAGAGGGTATTATGCTCATTGAAATAAGTCAGACAGAGAAAGATAAATACCATATGATGTCACTTATATATGGAATCTAAAATAAAACAAATAAACAAAAAATGAAGACTCCTAAATCTTTTATTTACAAAAATTAGCTCAAAATAGATCATAGATTTAAATATAAAATGTCAAACCATAAAACGACCAGAGGATAGAATAGGAAAATATTTTCAAAACTATGGGTAGCAAAGAGTTATTAGACCTTCATCAAAAGCATGAAACAAAAAAGAAAAAAATAATGTAAGTTGGACCTGACCAAAATTTTTAAAACATTTGCTCTGTGAAATACCCTGTTAAAAGGATGAAAAGACAAGCTATAGACAGGAGAAAAAAAAAAAAAAGTATTTGCTGACCCCATATCTAGCAAAAGACTAGTATCTAAATTATATAAAGAACTCTCAAGATTCAACTATTAAAAACAGACAAAAATGATCCAATTAAAAAATGGACAAAAGACATGAAGAGATATACTACTCGAGAAGGTTTAAGATAGCCAATAAATACATGAAAAGATGTTAAACATCATTAGCATTAGGAAATGCTATATGAAAATACTATGAGAGATCACTATACTTCTATTAGAAGAGCAAAAAAAAAAAAATAGTGACACCATGAAATTCTGGTAAAGATGCAGAGAAAAGAGATCACTCAGAGGTTGCTGATGAAAATGTGAAGTGATACAACCACTCTGGAAAATAGTTTGGCAGCTTGCAAAATAAACCACCCATAGATTTACTATATAACCCTGTAATTGTACTCCTGAAGGTTTATCTCAGAAATGAAAACTATGTCCAGGCAAAATCATGCACACAAATATATATAGCAACTGTATTTGTAATAGCCCCCAAAACTGAAACAACCAAAATGCCTCTCAGTAGTTAAAAGGGTAAAACAAAACAAAACAAAACAAAAACAAAATTGTGGTTCATTCATACCGTGGAATACTACTCAAAAATAAAATGAACAAAAACTTTTGTTGGCACACAATTAGGACAAATCTCCAGAGAATTATTCTGAATGAAATAAACTAGTCCCCAAAGGTAATCACCCCAAAGGTAATAAATTGAGAAAATTCGTTTATACAGCATTCTTGAAACGACAAAATTATGGAGATGAGTAACATGTTAGCAGTATTAAGGGAGTTGGGGTGGTAGAGGGAGGGAATGGGTTTTACTATAAAGGGATAGCACAAAGGATATTTTTGTGGTAAAGGAATAGTTCTGTAACATGATTGCAGTTGTTGTTACATGAATCTGAGCATGTGTTAAAACATGACCAATGACTACATACTGACACACTGTACCAATGTCAAGTTTCTGGCTTGCTATTGTACTGTAATTAAGTAAAATGTAACCATTGGGAGAAACTGGTGGGAGGGTACCTGAATCCTCTCTGCACTACCTTTGCAACCACCTGTGTATCTATCATGTCAAAAGAAAAAAGAAAAAAAATAATTATCTAAGAACAGAAATGCATGAAGACTAAATTTTTAAACTAAAGCGAGCTCTAAGCACATATAGGGAGCTCTCTAATTTACCTAATATTTGTATCTTTCTCGCTTTTACTAAAGCCTTTTCTACAGCATGGCCCATGGACTGAATAGCATCAGCGTCACCTGGGAGCTTGTTAGAAATGCAAAACTTAAGATCACATCAATCAGAATCTCCACTCTGACAAAAGGTTGATATGTACATTAAAGTCGGAGTAGCTCTGATCTAAAAGAAAGAAATGATACTGTTTTAAGGCTGACTCGAAATCCTGGTGAGTTTTGAAAAGCTCTATTGCTTTCCTGAGAATCTTGATTAATGCTGGATACCAGGCTGGGTATCTGAGTGATTTAACCTTTGCAGCCTATGGAATGCATTTTTTAATTAACTCTTCTTTCCTGTCTAGGAGGGAAGAAGACCTTCTGGTCCTTATGCTAATTTAAGTGGCCTTCTTTATATTAAGTGTAAAGGAAGGAATGGATGATGACCTATGAAGGAACCCTAGAATCTTTTGATTGAATTATGTTTAGTGCAGAGTCATACATAAAATCTATCATTTGTTTCCCAAATCTACGCATAGGATATAACAGAATGAATATTTCTATTGCAACCTGTCCTGTAAAAGTAATTCCTTAATAGATTACATTTTATTTTTTTAATTGTTTCAAAACGAAACAAAATTTTAATTCTATGGCATGCATCTAAACTTTAAACCAGTACTTTGGTACTTTGAGTTATAGCTTCTTTATATTAATTACAGTAACTATATTTAATTCCTTGGAGAACTTTCTAGTAATGCATGGAAGAATGTTTTTCATGAAATAACCTCAAAAATGGTGAAATTTCTATTTTCATGACAGCTGAGAGATTTTTAAGAAGGAATTACTTTCCTTTGGTAAAGTACCAGGTAAACTCTGTCAGAAGATAAGAGACCAAAAGTATAAGCCAAGGGGCTCTTAAAAAATTAAAAAGAAAAAGAGGATTGATAAAGCCATTCCTAACAGGAAATTTTGAGAAATCTTAATGAGGGGTAGTGCAAGAGACAATACATAAAGAGACAAAAGATAAAAGACTGGGGAGAAGGGGATGGATATGATGCCAGGTACCATATGGGTCGGAGGGTTGCAGTAAATTTCTCCTCAAGTGGCCATGTGATTTTATAAGAATAAGGAACCTAATTTCTCTTTCACCTTTCACTTTTCTATTTCTGTCTCTGTCTCTCTCTCTCTGATTTAACTAATTTTTCTGTCCTATTGGTGGGCAACTTCATCAGCGCAGGTTGCTCTGCAAATTTGCTCCTACTAGTTACTCTTTTATCAAGGATATGTTCCTGAATCTCCAAATCCGTAACAGTATTTGCATTATCCAGTGTCTGTGTTTTGCTATTCTTTATTTTTTAAGATTTATTTATTTCTTTGAGAGTGAGGGGGAGAGAGAGAGAGAGAGAGCAGGGAAGAGAGAAACGGAGAGAAATCTTCAAGCAGAATCCCCACTGTGCGTGGAGCCAGCTGGGGGCTCAATCCCAGGACCCTGAAATCACAACCTGAGCCAAAATCAAGAGTTGGATGCTCAACTGACTGAGCCACCCAGGTGCCCCTGTGTTTTTGCCATTCCAATAGCTGTAGAATGAAAATACATTTTAAAATATGTATTTATCTGATTATGAATAATTTTTCTTATTGATTTGGAAGTTTCTTGCCTATTCTAGATATGAATTGTTTACCTTTTTGATATTTTGTGGGTAACTATTCACATTTTGAATAACTTCTTTCATCTTTAATAGTCACTAAATGGATGAATATGCAAATGGCCATAGTACATGAGGAGATTAATGAAAAAGCTGAATTATGGATTACATCAATAATATAAAAAAAAATCCTTTTTTCAGGTGGCTAGAAAATGGCCAACATTCAGACTGAGTAGGCTCACCAAAAGCAGCCATCCATCTTTCAAAATAAGAAGAGAGTCCTCCTTATAGAAAATGGTGAGGAGAAGCTCCTGTGATTCTACAAATACATCGGTCTGTGCTTCAGGTTGCTCAAGGAGGCCATTGAGGGCACAAATATTGACAACAAATTCCCCTGTGCTGGTGATGTCTCCATCCAAGGGTGGATTCTGTTTGGTTTTGGTGACCAAGATAAAGATGCAGAGGATCCTTGTTATCCACCAAGACTACCTCCACTACATCCAAAAGGACAACCACTTTGAGAAACACCACAAGAACATGTTCATGCACCTGTTGCCCTGCTTCAGGGATGTCCAGATTGGGGACATCGTCATGGTGGGAGAATTCCAGTCCTTGAACAAGACTGTATGATTCAATGTGCTCAAAGTCTGGAAGGCTGCCAGCACCAGGAAGCAATTCCAGAAGTTCTGAGATGAGACATCTGCCCACACCCCTGAAGAAAATAGAGTTATCCCTCTCCAAATAAATATAAAAACAGAGATAAAATTCATAGAAAAATGATCCAATGGCAAAGGCAAGCAAGAGAACAAATATCCTTGAGTATCTGCAGAAATCTTGATGATGGATGTGGACTTCCATTTGCAATGGGATGTGAAGTTTGAGTCAATCCTACTTAAACATAAAAGAGAATGAATTTACCAGGTAATATCTGGTTGGTACCATTTTTTTAAAAAGATGTATAATAACTTTTCTTACGAAAATCATATGCAAGTATAATTATTTTTATGAAATAAACAGTTCATGCAGTACTGAAGAACAGAAATGTAATACAAAGATTAAAGAGAAATTAGTGCAATTTTAACTTTTGATTATGATGGCTTTCCTTGTGGGTCATAGTCTAATCTTACATGAACAGCTGTTTTCATGACACTGATATACTTGTACAATTTAATATGTTTTTAAGTAATATGCACATGAAAAATTAAGGGTCACTAATAACGCTTACAAAGCTGAAATTACTATTGCAGTTAGCTTAATCATGGCAATGCATTTCCATTGATTTTGGACTTATAATTCTATTAGATACAATTTGTAGCTTTCTAATTATAAGAAAAAAAGTGAAGGAATTCTATGAACAGTTTGGAACTTGTTTTATGGCACTTTATTTCCTTTATTTTTCTTTATATTGACTTTTTCATGCTAACGTTCTGGAAATTTCTTTCAGATATAATTGTTATTTTAAAGATCATACCACATGTATTAAGAAGATCCTAATAGAAAGATACAGAATCCTGGGGCATCTGGATGGCTCAGTCAGTTAAGCATCTGACTCTTGATCTCCCCTCAGGTCATGATCTCAGGGTTGTGAGACTGAGCCCCACATCTGGCTTCGCATTCAGCACAGAGTCTGCTTGAGATTCTCTCTCACCCTCTGCTTCTGCCCCTCCTCTATCTCTCTCTTTCAAAAGAAATTAAAAAAAAAAAGAAAAGAAACAATCCCATTCAAAAGTATCTGGTCACTAATTCATGGTGCTTCAGAAAATTTGTTTTCTAACAGAAGTGTCTATATCCGACTTCTTTCCCTTTGGACCAGCCTTTGTGTTATATATCAGATCAACCTCTGATAACATAACCAGTCTCTGAACTCAGTAAATAACAAAGACATGTAATACATAATTTCAGGTTGACTATTTAAAATACAAAGTATAATGTGAATTCTTGTTATAGCCTTCCTTAATCAATAAAGTATGGCACTGTATCCATCATGCAAGATAACTGGGGATAAAGAAAAAAAAAAAACTCCTTCTCTACTTTTTAATTCCTTAATATATGAAGACCTTGAAACCTAATCAATAATATGAATCAATGTTTGCGAGAAATGTGTTACTGGTTGGTCTGCATTTTAACTTTAATTGCTTTTTTATATAGTAAAACAAAAGGAAGTAGAAAAGAATAGATAATGAAGACAATAAAACAAATAGATACAAACTGAAACTTTATGAATAATATGACCTCTGTATAAAATTTCTTTTCAAAATACTTAGTAATTATCCTTAAAAACATTAAAGGATATTAAAAATAAATTGTGAAAATTTGGGTCCTGGCTCTGTTGCTGTCAAACATAAGCTTTGAGCTATTCAGCAAATTTTTTCAAAGCTTAGGGCATTATTTGCTTCATTATTACACTGCAAACTTAGGACCTATAGAGAAAATCATTAGGAACACATTAATATTTTAAATTCTGTAACTGATAATAAAATTCTATTTAGGACAAGTTACTGTTTTTTATGTCAATTAATTTGTAGTTAATTGGAGTTTATTGTGTGTCAAGTCATGTTGGTGAAGCTTCATTTCTTCATTCCCTCCTTCAATCATTCATATATTCCTCATACATTTATTCAAAGCTCTAGGCTAAGCTCTAGGAACACAACTGTGAACAAAACCCTTGTGGTAGCTCAGTCTAATGTAGCATTTGCCAACTTTTGGCTTGTGAATCCTTTCATTAAGATGTGAAAAGGAGGAGCACCTGGGAGGCTCAGTTGGTTAAGTGTCTGACTCTTGGTTTCTGCTCAGGTCATGATCTCATGGATTGTGAGATCAAGCCCTGCGTCGGGCTCCATTCTCGTTGCGAAGCCTGCTTGAAGATTGTCTCCCTCTCTCCTCCCACTTATGCTCACCCTCTCTCTCTAAAATAAATAAATAAATCTTAAAAAAAAAAAAAAGATGTGAAAAGGGGTTCTTTTGTTAAGGTAAAAATGGCCGAGGTATCAAATTTCTATTTCCTTAGCAATATGATAATTTGCAAATCTTCTTTAAAAATGAAACCATTTAAGAATTTGAGCATGTACTGAGTAAGCTCAGGTAAAGATTAGTTAGGATCAGATGAGCTTGCTTAGGATTCAATTAGCTAATATGTCTAGGTCTTATCAGCTAACTGGTGTTTGCTTCTATATTAGAAGATCAGTGGTTTCTCTGTAGTTTTTTTACAAACACTTAACTGAATTCACTCAATGTGTGAAACACATTTTTTCTTTTAATTTTTACTTAAATGTCTCAATTTTATCATGGTAGTTTTAACTAGTAGACTATTGTAATTTGTTTTTATTTGTATTGTAATTTATTTAATTATGTCCAAAATTGACATATAGACAAACCAGAAATAAGTGACACTATGTCAAAGTAGAAGTTAATGAGGAAAACCAGTATTATAATTATTCTAAAGATTGTTTTAAGATTTAGAGGTTTATAACTCCTATTTGTCTGATCAATACATTTATGTAGCAACATTAAATGTTTCAAAACCTTTAAAAATCAGTATTAGGGTGAGAAAATATCATGACTAACATTCAGTAGGACTATTTATTGCTAATAGATTTTCATCATCAAATCGTATTTCAGAAAAACATCTCACCAACTGAAGTCATATATCCCTCTGTCACTGCATCATTTATAACCAAAATGGAAATTATACAAGCAACTTAACTGATGAATTTGTAGACTGGAAAAAGGCAAAAACTATCCAAACATCAGAACATGTAAGAAGTCTGCTTAATTTCTGATCCTGAAATATAGGATTACATTTCTGTCCAAACTTTAAAATAGTTCCAGTTTCTAGGCCAAATATAATGTAATATGGTCTTTTAAACATATATGAACTCAAAAATTCTTTTTTTTAATTTTTTTTTAAGATTTTATTTATTTGCTAGAGAGACAATGAGAGACAGAGAGCATGAGAGGGAAGAGGGTCAGAGGGAGAAGCAGACTCCCCGCCGAGCAGGGAGCCCGATGCGGGACTCGATCCCGGGACTCCAGGATCATGACCTGAGCCGAAGGCAGTCGCTTAACCAACTGAGCCACCCAGGCGCCCTGAACTCAAAAATTCTTGAAGTGATATAAATTATATATAAATTATATGTTTATAAATATAACATATATAGTTTTACCTTTATCAATTATACATGGTGAATATTTTCTCAAAAAAAAAAAAAAGCTGAAAATCATCTCTATTTAAAAAAAACACTTCCCTTCCAATCTGACAGACAGTCTAGTTTCCTCATCATAATTTATGAAATCATCCATCTCTTCTTCCCATTGATTTTAAATGTACATACGAAATCTTAGAATTGTGCAGAGACTATTTCTAGAGTTTTGACTTTGATCTATGCATCTTTATATTATGCTTTAATATCTGGTAGGGTTAACCCCCTCTGCCCTATCACTATTACTCTATATTTTAGTAAGTTCTTGGCTGATCATTCCGATTTATTTTTTCTTATGACCTTTAAAACCAGATCTGCTGTTTCACCTCCTTCCCACAAAAATACCATTTTTATTTTTATTGGAATTTTTATTATATTTATGGATAAACATATGGAGAAATGGCATTATTTTTTAAAGATTTTATTTATTTATTTGAGAGAGAGAGAATGAGAGAGAGAGAACACATGAGAGGGGATAGGGTCAGAGGACGAAGCAGACTCCCCACCGAGCAGGGAGCCCGATGTGGGACTCGATCCCGGGACTCCAGGATCATGACCTGAGCCGAAGGCAGTCGCCTAACCAACTGAGCCACCCAGGTGCCCCAGAGAAATGGCATTTTTATGATTTTGAGTATTACTATGCACAACATGATATATATTGTATTTGTTTATGCCATCTTTGGTCTTTGAGTAATATTTTAAATATTTCTTCACATAGATCAAGCTCATTTCACGTTGAGTTTATAACTAGAGATGTTAATAGTTTTGACAATTGCTAGCAGACCTTTATTTTGATATATCTTTCTATCTGTAGCTTTTATATGAGAAAACTACTGATTTTTGTAAGTTAATACTTTAAATGGTAAATGAAATTGTTTCCTTAATTTCTTTTTTTTTTTTTTTAATTTGCTTCTTTGTCAAATATCAGTTGACTGTATTTCTTGTAGATCTATTTCTGGGCTATATATAGCCCAAATCTGTGTATCTTTCCCTTTGCCAATGCCACATTGGTGCAATTATTGCGGCCTCTAGTAAGGCTTGAAATCAGGTAATGTGAGTCCTCCAGTGCTCCTCTTTTTCTTCAAAACTGTGTTGATATTCTAGGGTTTTTTGTTTTGTTTTGTTTTTACGTTCCAGGTAAAATTTAGAATCAGTTTATGTTGCTAGGATTTTTATTTGGATTGTCCCGATTTTGTGGATAAAGTTGGGAAAAATTAACATTTAGTAATATGGAGGCTTCCAATCCACATACAGGAATTATTTTTTAATGTATTTAGATCTTCACGAATGTTTTTCATCATCATTTCATGGTTTTCTGCATACAGTTCCTTTATTCATAGACTTTACATTATTTCTGCCTATGCAGATTTTATATCATTAAAACTCGTCTTTGCAACCCTCTTTATTATAGTATTATTCCTACGGAAATACATTCAATGGTCACCTCCAGGTTTCTTGGCAAAAATCACTTCATTAATTTCTTGTGCTTTTTTGAGAGAGAGAGATAGGCAGAGGGAGAGGGAGAAGCAGGCTCCCCGTGTAGCAGGAAACAGAATGT
This sequence comes from Mirounga leonina, assembly GCF_011800145.1. Lineage (NCBI taxonomy): Eukaryota > Metazoa > Chordata > Mammalia > Carnivora > Phocidae > Mirounga > Mirounga leonina. Next base: position 31,291,316 of record NW_023270320.1, on the reverse strand, counting down.
GGGACTCAATCCCGGGACCCTGGGATCATGACCTGAGCTGAAGCAGACGCTTAACCAACTGAGCCACCCAGATGACCTCACTACTGGTTTTTCTTGAACAATAGTTTGTTTACTACAAAATAGTTTGTATTTTACTACAATAATTTGTTTACTACTGTTTCTTAGAGAAATATACCACTGTGTCACTATTTTCTGCCATTGGATGTAGCAATGGAGAAGTAGGATATAAGACTGACATTTCCCAGTATAGATTACTATAAATGTCTGCCAGTAAGTATTCTTACCACAAAAATAGACCAAAACCCCCATACCCTCCCCCCAAAATAAAGAAAACCCACAATGAGACAAAGGAAACTTTGGGAGGTGTCGGATACATCTATTACCTTGATTGCAGTGATGGTTTCACAAGTGTTTGCATATGTCTAAACTCATCACTTGTACTTATTAAATAGTTGTAGCTCTTTACATACCAAATATATCTGAATTAAGTGGTTAAAAATACAAAGAAACCTTGTGACCTATGGGAGATAGCCAGTGAGATATTTTTACTCAAGCTTTATGGGTCTTCCTTGTGAATGAGCCATTTTATTGCATCAGGCAGCTGAAACCATTTGGGTCGCTTCCTACAGGTCCTGCATTTCTACTGCACTTCTTACTTTGCATTCATTCTCCACTTCAAACAATTTGGTAAGCCTCCAATTCTCTGTATTTATAATTTTCAGATTGAAATATCTTGGTTAGTTCTATCCTCTGACCAAACCCTGACCAAGAGAGCCAGCAATTTTTAGCTTCCTTGAAGCTAAGTCACAGTTGTGTCATAATGTGAATAAATGAGATAAACACATCCCACTCATGTAAACAGAATCCAATGATTTCAGTTTTTGCAAGGGTTGTGGTAGTGGTGATATTTTTAGAGGTGGTGATAGTAAGTTTTCTCAGCAGTATCTAGCATCCAACCACTGTGGAGTTTTGGTAGAAACTGCCGTGTACCTTTGCCGTGAAAAGACTGACAATGGACTAATTTTGTGTTATTATTTTGGGTATCATCCCTGACTGTGTAACCACATTCTTATTTCTCTAACAACTTTGGGCTTTTGTTGATCTACCTAATACTTTCTAATACTTGTATTTTCCTTGAATTTGACAGTATTTTTTCCCTTTATATTCCACAACAAAACATGAATGATAGAGTAACTGGTACATAAAGTGACTATAGGCAAAAAAGTAGAATATCTGGGCAAATCTGAGAGAAGGAATCTGGACTGGAGATTAAAAGTAGAGAAGATCCAGTCAGGAAGAAGGGATGGCCTTATGGCAGTTTAAGGAGTACAGTGATAAAACAATTCATCAAATGATCCCTTATCATCACCTGGAAAATGGACTCTCTGGAGCAACCCACACTCCTTGTTAGCACTCTCTATCCCATTTAATCTATTTTCTTTCTTTCCATAGCATATATCATCATTGGACATGTCATACATTCACTCAATTTGTTTATTACTTGTTTCATTTTATTAAAATATTAGCTCCATAGCATAGAGATATCTCCTTTATTCACTGTTGTATCCCTCTAGCCTAGAACAGTGCCTGGAAGAGAATGGATGCTCAACAATTATTTTGTATTGAATGGTAATGACTTAAAGATATGGCGAATAAGTATTTCTATTTAATTATTTCAAATACTATAGAGGACAGATGATTCTTTCAAATAATTTGCTTAAATAAAAAGGATATAAACTTCACACTTCTAAATTCTCTGATTGGGCTAAATTCCAGAAACATTCTATGCTCATGCTGAAAGAATGCCTTATCTATTTTAGGTGCGAAGCTAAGATAACAGACCAAAAATTCAAATTTTGCATCCTCTGTTGTCTCACTTGAATTCATATCCTTTTGGTTTTCTATGTAACATTTGGAAAGTGATTGAATAAGAGGGGAGGCAATTTGAAAGTTTAGATTCATTCATTCATTCAACAAATTTTTTGAGTTTATTATGTGTTACACTCTAGACTGAAGAAAACAACACTACTCCATCATGAAAGTTATCTCATAATGAAGAATCTCACTAGCTGGCAGAATCATTTCTTCCTCTACTTTCTGGAGATACTTTGGCAACCTCTCCTACAAAATGAATTTGCAAGGAGAAAGAAATATTCAAGCATCAGTCTCATATTCTCTCTTTTCTCCAGAACTAGATGAGATCATGCTCTGTAGATCAATTACAAAGTCAAACCTAGGAGCAGAAGACTTACATGTAAGAAATAAATTAGTTCTAAATTTTATTATTTAGGACAAAATCATGATAAGTATATCTGTGCATAGTTTCTGAAAGCTGTATTAAATTAGGGTGGGGCAAAATTTTAGTCTGATTTCAATTTATGAATAGGAGTGTATTTGGCAGATATTCTGCACTCAGTGTGCTAGATCAAACAGATAGGAGTGTCTATAGTCACTCTTGTTGTTTAGTTGACACATTTGGATTTAGTAGTGAACCATGAAAACCAAATTTGAGATGACAGAAGTTCCTGATTACAATGAAGGGAATAGACTTTAAGAACACAGAGAAATAAAAATTTTGAGTAGATTTGTCAGGTGTAAGAGACTCAGTTCCCCCAAACAATGCCCTCTGAATGGACCCAGAAGTGAATTCACTCAACAAGTCATTATGAAAACCACTGAAGAGAGACCATCATGGTCTTTAAGAAGTGATTGTAGATTAATTGTTCTCTGTAAGGAGATACTTTAATTAAATGGACTTTCTGATTTCAATTGGAATCTCTGGATTCCCAGGATAGCAAAATGAGAAAAAACATTTCATAAAACATCACAGCCATGTTCCCTAAATCTTGTTACTAGAATTCCTCAAATGTAACTGCTGCTATTTTTTTAGAATAAATATGTACAAGGAAACAAAACTATCTAGACATTAACTTTACAGAAAATATTTGAACCTGGCTCTGAGCCCACCATGACATCTGGGCAAACTGAACACCTCTGTGGTTCACTGCTCAGAGTGGAGCTTACTTTGTCAAGTGATAAATATTTTACTTAGCAAGTCTTTTAATCTCAACTAAAATTACTTTACTGTTTTGCAAACATATATTTATAATAGCACTTGACAGGATTCTCATACCAGCTCTAATCCTTATATGATCATTTGAACATGAGGGACTAAATTGAAGAATTTTGTCTCCCAAAATAAGAAACTAAAGGCAATACTACTTCACCTGGGGAATCACAGAGATTAGTTTCACCATCAAAGACATAAAATATGATTCTATGTTTACCCTTAAAAGAAGTAAGATGGTTTTGGGAAGAAGATTGAGACATAGCCTAAGATTATTAATTGGCAGTTTCAAATTCAGAGATTTTATCTGACATGTGCTCTTTACTTGAGCAAATCAATACAACCTTAGGATCTGATAAACAACAATTAAACTGCCAAATGTGGGTTTTTCCCTTCTTATTCCAGTAGTTAGAGAATACCAGAAGCAGAAAGCAGAGATAACAGTATATGTTCATTTTATCACATTGGGTTGTAGTCATCATTTGGCTCTATAACAGAAGTTAGACTAAAAGGGCTTTAATTGTCTAACATCCTATAGGGCATTATGGCATAAATTTCTTATATATTCCTGCTGATAGTATATAGAGAACCTAGGATATTAGGTATAATACATGCTGTTAAGAATTATTGGGGGCATAATGTAGGAGATTAATTCCATAAAAATTAGGTATCTGTCATTTCAGTAAAATTTCTGTTGACCTTGTATTGTACAGCATGTAAAATAACCTTATCCAAAATGATGAAAAGACACAGTCATAAAAAACACATACACACACACACACACACACACACACTTGGTATGCTTATCTGACCATCTTTCATTGAATAGAAATAAAAGCAAGGGAAGATCTCTGGATGCAAAGCAGACACATCATGAAGGTTGATTACATCTGGAATTATATAATATATTTGAAACAATGGTTTTGGGGGATGTGGATTTCTTTCTCCTACTTAACTGTCAGTCTGAGCTTACTTGGGATTGCTTAATGTCTTATACAACATCATGAAAACCTTAAAATGGCAAATAATTAGTGATTTTATGCAATAATTTACTGTAAAAACGAGCTGAGTTCCATATATTCATTGGTGGGATGACTTTAAATCCAGGTTTGTCTGGGAGATAGTTCCTGGATTTTTTTTTTTATGTTGAAAATGTAATTTTAATAGATAATTCTTCATCTTACATAGGAGCACAATAAAATACACCACATTCTGAAGAAACTCCAGAAGTTAAGAGAATCAAGAGTGGGGGAAATTCAGACGGGCTACAATATCCATTACCTTAAATTGCGAGAGACAAAGGTTCCCACCTGCGGGTTAACATTTACATACTTAGGACTGGCTACACTGATGACTTACAAAGAACAAGGATAGGGAATTTGATACGGAGAAGGGTGGGAAAGAACAGTTTTTTGAGGGGAGGAACTCTGTCAATGCAGAAAAAAAAAATTACTGAGTATCAAACAATAGGAGCATACTTAATATTATCTTCACATCTCTATCAGAATCTTTAGAAGTGTTTCTATTTCTATAATAAATACATTTTTTAAAAAAACCTCTTTCATTGGGCTTACCATATTCCCTATCACATTGGAACACTGGCCCTTATTATATAAAATGACATATTGAAAATTTAGTAATGAAGCCAGTTGGGTGATAATATATTTAGAGATTAGTTGAAGACCTGAAGGTATAAAGTAGCAACACATGATGGTGTTTACTCCCTGTCAGAAAGTAGAGCTAAAAAAACAAAAAAAACAAAACAAAACAAAACAGAACAAAAAACAGGAACAAGAGAGAAAGGGGAAAAAAGAGATGGAAAAAGGAATCATAATTTTTACTATTACATCTGATGATTCACATTTCTGCTTTCCCTCTCCCCCAACCTGGCTTATTGGGATCATTTAGCTTATAATTTTTGTTCTCCAAGTGAAAAGTATTTCATTGGTGTACACATACTGATTCCTTTAATAGGAAGTTAAGGTTTTTATTGAACTAGTAGGCAATAGTAAATTATCTTGGTGGGTGAGGTGATTAATCTTAACCATCAAAGTTAATAGGGATACTGATAACTTAGGTTCAAAGAGAAAGGTAGCTGGAATCGAGAGAATTCTCTAGGGCATCCTCTGATAATTCCACTGAAGAAGAGCCACACATCAAAGGCTCAAATCACTCAAGAATCAAATTTTAGATTATGCTGTTAGTTAATAAGTTACTGCCTTACTTTGAGTATGAAGCAAAATAGATGTCTATAATTCTCTCTTGCTAACTAAATTACTCTTCTGATAATGATGGTGGTGGTAATGATGATGATAGGTAATATTTATTTCTTAATATGTGTCAGACACTAAGTACATTTCAGATATAATTAATTTAATGCTACATTTTCAGGTAGATATTATTAAGATATACTTACCAGGATGCGTAAATCTAAAAGACGACTTTTATAACCTCCCTAAAACATATCTGTTTTTGTTAGGTGATGGAATGAAGTGAAATAGAGTTAAATTTAAAGACCAGAGAAAATTGTAAATGGAGTTAGGAGTGGCTGACGTGTAACTAATTGTTTGTGACCCTTTGCACAAACCAACCACATGGAAATCTTCAGTAAAGATGATGCCCTGGCTCTCACTCTTTTCCTTTTTTTTCTGTATCTTTCTAACTCTACAACTTAAAGACAGGAATCAAGAAAGCTATTGGTTGCTAAGCAATATAAATACCATTATTACCTATACATATACATATACAAAATTTTGGTTGATCATCTTAAGATTGTCAAAATAATTTAATCTATTTCTTGGAATCTGAAAATGAATATGGTATTATCTGCTTATCTTTCAGAGGTGCAAGAGAAAAAGTCAGCTTTTTGAAAATGCAACACTAGTCTCTGGTGATTTGTGTTCATCTATGAACAGCGAATTTTATACTGGTCAGGACTTCTCTGAATGATGGCTGGGAATAAAAGGCAGGCTTCATATCAGCAAACACTTAACAACTTGCAGCACATGTTCTAAGCTTCACTGATTTGTCCTACAATCATCTGGGCAATTGTGTCTTTTTTTTTTTTTTTTTACTTTTTTCTTTTTAAAGATTTTATTTTTAAGTAATCCCTATATCCAACATGAGGCTCCAACTCATGACCCCAAGATCAAGTCATGTGAAATACCAACTGAGCCAGTCAGGCACCCCCAACTGTGTCTTTTTGATTCCCTATGAAATGTACTGTATCCATTTTAGTCTAATTGACAGACATGGATTTTTTTGCACCCCCCCTTTTTTTTTTAGATTTTATTTATTTATTTGACAGAGAGACAGACAGCATGAGCAGAGAGGAGGAGCAAGGGGAGAGTGAGAAGCAGGCTCCCCACTGAGCAGGGAGCCTGATGTGGGGCTCAGTCCCAGGACCCTGAGATCATGACCTGGGCCAAAGGCAGACGCTTAACTGACTGAGCCACGCAGGCGCCCTTTTTTGTACCATTTTAAATGCAACCTGATGAACAATGCTTTCATAAAAAGACTGGAAATAATTTTTTCTCTCTAAAAATTGGAAGCAACAATGGCTAGTGAATATTTATGCAAGATTCAGGGGGTGTGTATTCTTATCTCAAATGTGGGGCCATAGGAGAAGTATATATTCTATGCATATAAATCAGCTTAAATGATGTTAATTACAAAGACTTGTCCACATACCCATAATATTTGGCAAGATCCAAGTGAAAAAGTGTAGTAATTTGCTTGAAGATGTCTAACATACTATATATAAGAAATGCTTTATGTAAATACGGGAAAAATATGCTGCCTAAATAAGGCAATACTAGGATTCTCAAATTTTGAATTTATTAAAAAAGTTAATTATGCGGGACACCTGGGTGGCTCTCTAGGTTGAGTGGCGACTCTTGGTTTCGGCTTGGGATGTGATCTCAGGGTCCTTGGATCAAGCCACGTTAGGGGCTCCACACTCAGAGGGGAGTCTGCTTGGGGATTCTCTCTTTCCCTCTCCCTATGCTCTTCTCCCTGCTCATGCTCCCTACTCTCTCTAAAATAAATAAATAAATAAATAAATGAATAAATGAATAAATAAATCTTTTAAAAAATTAATTATGGTTACTTTCCTTTCTTTATTTTTTAAATTTTATTTTATTATGTTAATCTCCATTAATTACATCATTAGTTTTTGATGTAGTGTTCCATGATTCATTGTTTGTGTATAACACCCAGTGCTCCATTTAATATGTGCCCTCTTTAATATAAAAAGAACTTCTTTTCCCCCCCCAGGCTTTGTAAGTACTTAATCAATGTTTCTTTAAAATAAATATAGGGTTGCCTAACGGGCTCACTTGGTAGACCAGCCAACTCTTGATCTCGGGTCATGAGTTCAAGCCCCATGTTGGGCATGGAGCCTACTTAAAATTTTTTTTTAATTAAAATCAAATCAATATATCATAGAGTAAAATGTATTCTGATGACACTGAAAATAAATAATAGAAGTTAACTTTTGACATATAAATTTAAATAAGTAGTACTTTAGAATAATCAGTGTATATAATACTCTTAATCCAAAATCATTTTTATGAATATAATCTGCTTCTTTTGTTTTATTGAGAAATAATTGACAGACATCACTGTACAAGTTTAAGGCCTATAGCATGATGGTTTGATTGATATATATTGTAATATGATTGCCATAATAGATTCAGCTAACATCCATCCTCTCATATAGATACAATAAAAAGAAAAGAAATAAGAAAAGAATAAAGGAAAAAATAATTTTGTTCTTGTGATGAGAACTCTTCGGATTTGCTTTCTTAACAACTTCCCTATACCATACAGCAGTGTTAGATATATTCATCATGTTCTACATTATATCCCTAGTACTTATTCTATAACTGGAAGTTTGTACCTTTTGACCACTTTCCTCCAGTTCCCCCTCATACCACTCACTGTCCCTGATAACCATAAATTTGATCTCTTTTTTCTATGAATTTCTTCTTATTGTTGTTTTAGATTTCACATAGAAGTGACATCACAAAGTATTTGTCTTTCTCTGACTTATTTCTCTTTGCATAATGCCTTTAAGGTCCACCAATATTGCTATAAATAGTAGGATTTCCTTATTTTTTATGACAGAAAGGTATTCCATTGTGTACATACATAATACAACTTCTTCATCCAACCATCGATGAACACTTAGGCTGCTTCTATGTCTTGGCTATTATAAAAAATGCTACTATGAACATGGTGAACCTGGAGATGTACATATCTTTTCAAGTTAGTATTTCTGTTACCTTTGGATATAGAATTGCTGGATCATATGGCAGTTCATTTTTAATTTTTTGAGGATCCTCCATATTGTTTCCACAACAGCTCTACCAATTTACAATCCCACCAACAGTGCACAAAGGTTCCTTTTTCTACACATCAATGCCAGCATTTGTTAACTCTTATCTTTTTGATGATGGTCATTCTAACAGGCAAGGGGTAATATTTCACTGTGGTTTTAATTTCCACTTCCCTAATGATTAATGATGTCGAGCATCTTTTCATATACCTGTTGGACTTTTGCATATCTTCTCTGGAAAAATGTTTACTCAGCTTCTTTGCCCATGTTTGTTTTAATTGAGTTGTTCTATTGCTATTGAGTTACATGAGTTCCTTATATGCTTTGGATATTAACCCTTTATCAGATATATGGTTTGCAAATATTTTTTTCCCATTCCATAGGTTGTCTTTTCACCACATTGATGGCTTCTTTTGCTGTGGAGAAGCTTTTTAGTTTGATATACTTCCACTTATTTATTATTTATTTATTTATTTTTATTTTGTTGCTTGTGCTTTAGGTGTCATTTCCAAAAAAAAAAAAAAAAATCATTACCAAGACCCATATCAAGAGGCTTTGTTCTTATATTTTCTTTTAGAAATTTCATGGTTTCAGGTCTTATATTTAAGTCTTTAGTCCATTTCAAGTAATTTTTGTAAGTAGTATAAGAATTGGGTCCAGTTTGATTCTTTTATAGAGGAATATCCCAGCAACATTTGCTGAAGAGACTGTTTTTTCTACATTAAGTATTCTTGGCTCCTTTGTCAAATATTAGTTGGCTGTATATGCTAGTGTTTCTTTCTGGGCTCTCAGTTCTGTTCCACTGTTCTATTAGTCTGTTTTTATGCCAGTACCATAGTGTTTTGATGACTATGCATTTATAGTATAGCTTGAAATCAGGTAGTGTGAGACCTCCTGCTTTGTTCTTTCTCAGATTGTCTTTGGCTATACACAATCTTTTTTGGTTTCATATCAATTTTAGGAGTGTTTTCTTAACTTCTGTAAAAAAAATTACATTGGATTCTTGATAGGAATTGCATTGAATCTATAAATGGCTTTCAGTAGTATTAACATTTGAACAATATTAATACTTTCAGTCCATGAACATGGGATACTCTCTCATCTATTTCTGTCCTCAATTTGTTTCATCAATGTCTTGTGGATTTCAGCATAGAGCTCTTTCACCTCCTTAGTTAAATTTATTCCTAAGTATTTTTTTATTCTATTGTAAACAGGATCAATTTCTTGATTTCTTTTTTAGAAAATTTGTTAGTGTTTAGAAACACCACTGATTTTTGTATGTTAATTTTGTTTCTTGAAACTTGATTGAATTCATTGATTAAATCCAGCAGTTTTTTAATTGAGTCTATAGGATTTTCTCTATGTAAAATCATGTCATCGGAAGATAGTAATAATTTTACTTTTTTGTTCCAATTCAATACCTTTTATTTCTTTTTCTTTCCTGATTCCTCTCACTAGGACTTCAGTACTATGTTGAATAGGAGTGGAGAAAGTGAACATTCTTGTCTTGTTTCTAATCTTAGAGGAAAAGTTTTCATCCTTTCGCTATTGAGTATAATTTTAGCTGTGGGTTTGACATACATGGCTCTTATTATGTTGAGATATGCTCCTTCTATGCCTAACTTGCTGAGTTTTATCATGAGTGGATGTAGAATATTGTCAAATGCTTTTCTTGCATCTATTGAGATGATCATATGATTCTTCTCATTCAGTCTATTAAGGTGATATATTACATTGATTGATCTGCATATTTAAATCATCCTTGCATCCCAGGGGTAAATTCCACTTGATCATGATGAATTATCCTTTAAATTTCCTGCTGAATTGGATTTGTTAGTATTTTACTGAAAAAAAATTGCACCTATATTTAACAGGGATATTGACCTACAGTTTTCTTTTCAAGTAGTGTCCTCTTTCTGGTTTTAGTATCAGATAATGCTGTCCTCATAGAATGAGTTTGGGAGTACTCTCTCCTCTTCAATTCTTTGGAAGAGAGAAAGATTAAAGATTGGTGTTAATTCTCCTTAAATGGTTGGTAAAATTCACCAGTGAAGCCATCTTGTCCTGGGCTTTTCTTTATTAGGAAATTTTTGTTATTACCAATTCAATATCCTTAAAAGTAATTGATCTATTTAGATTTTCCATTTCTTCCTGATTCAGTCTTGATAAGTTTTGTGTTTCTAAGAATTTTTCCATGTCTTCCAGGTTGTCCAGTTGTTTGGCATATAACTGTTCATAGCAGCCTCTTACGATCCTTCGAATTTTTGTGGTATCTATTATAATGTCTTCTTTTTCATTTATAATTTTGTTTATTTAGGTCTTTTCTCTTTTTCTCTTGGTTAGTCAGGCTAATGGTTTGCCAATTTTGTTCATTGTTTCAAAGAACTAACTCTTAGTTTGGTTAATATTTTCTATTGTTTTTCTCTTTTTTATCTCAATTATTTCTCCTCTAATCTATATTATTACCCTTCTTCTGCTAACTTTGGGCTCAGTTTGTTCTGCTTTTTCTCATTATTCAAAGAATAATGTTAGGTTGCTTACTTGGGATCTTTTTTTCTTCTTAATGTAGGTGCTTATTGCTATGAACTTCTCTCTTAGAAGAGCGTTCAGAAGAGTGTTGTTTAATTTTCATATGTTCATGAATTTCCTAGTTTTCCTCTTGTTATTAAGGAACTTAGTATTGTTATTGAGGTTATTGGTATTATTTCATACCATTGTGGTCAGAGAAGACACTTGGTATGATGTCCATCTCCTTGAACTCACTAAGAGTTGTTTTGTGACTAACATATGGTCTATTCTAGAAAATGTTTTATGTACATATGAAAATGTGTACTCTGCTGTTGTTGGGTAAAATATTCTGTATATATCCTTTAAGTCCATTTGGTCTATAGTGCTGTGCAAATCCAGTTTCGTTATTGTCTGTCTGGATGATCTATCCATCGAGAGTCGGTATTAAAGTCCATAACTCTTGGGGCGCCTGGGTGGCTCAGTTGGTTAAGCGACTGCCTTCAGCTCAGGTCATGATCCTGGAGTCCCTGGATCGAGTCCCGCATTAGGCTCCCTGCTCAGCGGGGAGTCTGCTTCTCCCCCTGACCCTCCCCACTCTCATGTGCTTGCTCTCTCTCATTCTCTCTCTCAAAAAAAAAAAAAAAAAGCCCATAACTCTTATTGTATTAATGTTTATTTCTCATTTTAGCTGTGTTAGTTTTTGCTTTATATATTTAAAAGCTCTGATGTGGGGCACATAAATATTTACAGTGTTAGATCTTTTTTATATATTGACATTTTTATCATTATATAATGACTGTCTTGTTCACCTTTACCATTTTTAGTTTAAAGTCTGTATTGTCTGATGTAAGTATAGCTACTCCTGAAATTTTTGGGTGACTATGTATTTCAAATGTCTTTTTCTATCCATTTTAAAGATGTGTCTTTAAAACTAAAGTGAGTCTCTTGTAGGCAGCATATTTGGGGATCTTATTTTCTTTAATCCACTGGGCCATTTTACATCTTTGATTGAAGAATTTAATCTAATTATTGATAGTTAAGTACATACTATTGCCATTTTGTTAATTATTTTCTTGTGTTTTGTAGATCCATTGTTCTTGTAACTCAGCTGTCTTTGTGTGTGTGTGTACACACGCACATGCGTGTTTTGATGTCCTTTGGTATTACTATGCTTTGATTTATTTATTGTGTTTTTGTGTGTGATTATTACAGAATTTCCCCTCATGGTTATCATGAAACTTACATAAAACATTTGAAACTTATTCACACTCTATTTCAAATTGATAACAACTTAACTTCAGTAGAACCTTAGTATACTTGACATTTTTATTTCTCTTCCTCCTCATATTTTAGGTAATTACTGTTACAATTTACATGTCTTTTGTATTGTGTAAATAATAACAGGTTATTGTAGTTATGGTTATTTTTTAAAGATTTATTTATTTGAGAGAGAGAGTGTGTGGGGGGGGCATGGGGAGGGACAAAGGAAGAGGGAGAGGAGAGAAGCAGACTCCCTACTGAGTGCCAAGACTGACATGGGGCTTGATTCCACACCCCTGAGATCATGGCCCGAGCTGAAATCAAGAGTTTACTGCTTAACCTACTGAGCCACTCAGGTGTCCCATATTTATGGTTATTTTTGTTATATATTTTTTTAACTTTTAAACTGGAGTTGTGAGTTATTTACCACTAATACTATATTGGCTGAGAAAACTCTCTGTTTGAGGATCCAAATCAGGCAATTCTGCACTTTGCTGAGTTTCTTGGCCAGAGTGTGCCCCCATCTTGGACCTGCAGATGAGCAAAGTGACTATTTGGGAATACTACTTGGGCATTGTAGGAATGTCCTGGGTCTGCCAAGATTCATCTGCTGCTTGTTATAGACTCCTCTCCCTTCTCTGTCACAACCAGACTCCCACTTCCTGAGCCCTAAAGAATTGTCTGCTATCCCTGTGGTGTAAGATCAGAGCAGGGGGTCCCCATAAAGTCCCCACAATGCTGGGGAAGGCTGGCTGCCCCTCACCCAGGCTCAATCTTCCCACTGGGGGACATGGAGGCTCAGAGGGGATCTCTCCACATGATGCTGTGTAGCCATTTCTTTTACCTTTCTAATGCAGTCTGTCTTATTGGTCTCCTAGGTTCAAGGGCATGCTTCGGCTTCACCCCTGTGTTCTGAGCTTCTCTCAGTGGTGTCTTACTCTTGAATAGATGTTAGTTGTTTATCTTGTAAGTGGCAGCAAAGTCAAGAATGACCTATGTTGCCATCCTGGTGACATCACTTTCCCTGAAAATAGTTTTGACACACTTCTTTTAAATTTACTTTTAGACATTCCTGGAAGATTTTCTCTTTTACAGTCCCTGTGATGACAAATCATCATCACTGGAAGACAGCAGAACTCATTTTTTTTAATAGAAAAAGTAATCCAGGTGAATAATATCATTTTTTTTTCAAAATCAAGATATAATACAAAATACTAAGACTGATTGTCTTATGTTTGACTTGAAATGGTGATTCCAAATGAGTTTCAAAATAAAGTTGACACATTTGGCAAAGAAATGTTGTCTTACCCTTTCAGTAGTTTCATAATTTGAAAAGGTATGTCTCATGGAAAACATTTATTTAAAAACTATTTTGTGACTCATAATCCAGAAAAGTGGCATATATTTTAGTTAAAGTATCTTAAGAAAAGAATTGCTCACTTTGTTCACTTTGTGATAGAGTAACATATCCAAAAAGTCCTGACAGAAAACAAATAATATACTAAAAAAACTCAGTGATGCCTGGTGATGGGTATTAAAGAGGGCACATTCTGCATGGAGCACTGGGTGTTATACTCAAACAATGACTCATGGAACACTACATCAGAAACTAATGATGTGATGTATGGTGATTAACATAACATAATAATAAAAAAAATTTAAAAAGCAACTTATATAATTTTTTCAGGGATAAGGGAAACCAACAAGGGATGGTAAAGATCTCTGAGGTAACAACAGTGGCAAGAGGTCATTATGTCTAAAAGAGAAAGGTTTGCAAGTGCATTGTTCACTGGAGCTGCCATAACAAATTACAACAGACTGGGCAACTTGTACAACAGATAGTTATTTTCGAATAATTCTGGAGGATAGAAATCCAAGATCCAGGTGTTGGCAGGGGTCATTTCATTCTGAGGCTTCTCTCTTTGGCTTATAGATGGTTGTCTTTTCCTTGTGTCTTCACATGGTCTTTCCTCTGTGCATGTCTGTGTCCTAATCTCTTTTTATAAAGACACCAGTCATATTGGATTAGGGCCCACCCCAAGGAGCTCATTTAATCTTAACTATCTGTTTAAAGACTTTAGCTCCAAATATAGTCACAGTTTGAGGTAAGGGGGTTTAGGACTTTGACATATGAATTGGGGAGAGACACAATTCAACCTATAGCAGGGAGCAATTGCTTGAAGCTATAGAAAACTGACCCAACAGGAGCCTTCCGTTGTCCCAGGGTTGAGCATTGTTGTGGAACTATACATCCATTTAGCACAGCAGGCCTCTTTTCCATTCATCTTTTGTCTAAATGAAAAACTTTTATCCCCAGTGTAGAGAAACCATGAATTTGCATCAGATGCTGTATTATTAAGCATGATTTTAATTATGTTATATTCCCATTTTCAAAATAAAGACAAGCTTCAAATAAAGTATATAGGGGAAGGAAGAGAGTAGAAAAATATTAATTCACATAAAACATAGCTGCTAGGGTAATACTACATAAATTGTCCTGAGACTGCCCTGAATTGTCCTAACTTCCTTCTTACAGCATCTATTTAATTTTTCTCCCACTGTATCTGCCAGCATATTGGTTGGATGAAGTTCTTCTGATGCAGTCATGGAAATTTTCATTTATTCAAGTTCTGAATCCTTTATGGCCCGTGATTATGGAGTCCCTAAGGTTTTCCCTCTCTTTTTCATACATGATATATATCTATATCTATACATATAAAACTTGGGGGTAATTTTAGCTTTACAAAAAGATTTAAAAATAGCACCAAGAGTTTCAATGTATATATCACTCATTTTCTCTTAGTGTAACATCTTACATATAGCACATTTGTCAAAACTAAAAATTAGTGTTACTGCATTACTATTAACTAAACTTGAAGTTTTGTATGGATCTCACTAGTTTTTCTATTAATGTCTTTTCTGCACCAGAATTCAGGCAGAGATGCCACATTACATCTACTTGTCATGTGCCCTGTCTCTACTGTTCAGTGACAGTTCTTCAGCCTTTCTTTTCTTTTTTTTTTTTTTCATGATTTTGACAGTTTTGAAGAGTTATAGAAAGTCCCTCAATTTGGGCATGTCTGTTTGTTTGTTTGTTTGTTTTCCATCAATACACTGGGTTATGGATTTTGAGGAAGAATGTCACGGAGGTGACGTGCCCTTACCACCACATTATGTCCAGTATCAAAATTGTTGGTATCAAAATGGCTTATTGCTGATGGACTTAACCTTGATCAGTTGGTTAGAATAGTGTTTGCAAAATTTCTCCATTGTATGATACTATTTTCCCATTTTCATACTGCAATCTTCAGAAAAAAAATCACTCGTGCCAACCCATGTTTGAGAAGAGGCGAATCTTTTAGAAGGGAAACAAACACATACCAATATATCATTTGGAATTATTATGTCAAGAAGCTTTCCTATCTCTCCCATTTATTTACATACTAAATAATTTAGCTATATCAATATAGACTGATTGATATTAATTTCACAATTTAGGTTTTAATCTAATACTGCATTTTCTATTGCATTACTCAAATTTTTCCAATTTTGGCCCTTGTGTATTCTTTTAGGTTGACTCATGTGTCACCTTGATGTATCTCCATTAGTTTGGTTTTTAACACTTCCTTACTTTATAGTATTGCATGATGTTCAGGCTCATCTCATATTTTCCCTGTCTGAGCTCTAGCTTCACCCATTTCTCAAAGAAGCCCTCATTCCTTTTAATAGAGAATGGTATATAGAAATCCAAATCCTGGGCTTTGTGCATTCTCATCACTGCTAGGGTCTCACTGTATCCAGGGACTGTCAGCATACAGAGTCAACTTAACTCACACACACACAGAGACAGGGACACACACATATGTGTGCATGTTTATTTGTGTATACATCTACCTCTGTCTTTCTGTTTCTATGTGTGTGTATGTGTATATACATGAACATGAATTCACATTGATATTGCCAACTCTAATTCAACACCACAAAGTTCATTTTTGTCTTTAGTCTGGCTGTTTGCAATTTCTCTGAGAGTGAAAAACCTGATTCCTACTTTCTTCCATATATTTATTTGTTTTTAGTCTAACAATACAGGTAAATTAATCTCAATATGTTAATCCAGATTATTTTGAAAAACAAAACTACCAACAACAATATAGTGTTTAAGTACAGTTCTTGTTTTTATTTTTGTTTATTCTGAGGCTTTTATTCTTGGAGTTTCTAGTCAAAATACTGTTTTGTAAAGTTATTTAGGTCAGCTTGATTTTTCTCCCACCAGTTCACTGAGGTTAATCTTAAATTTATAATTCTGTTAGATTCACTTGTCACAGTCTTTACTTCATCATGGGAGCCTCTGAATTTCTGGATGATTTTTTTTTTTAATTTACATGCATTAAATTTTGCCTTTATCCTACATAGTTCTGCAGATGTTGAAAAATTCATCATGTAATGTATCTGCCGTACCAACACCACAGAGAACAGTTTCATTACTTTAAAATATCCCCAGAACTACCTTTGTAGTCAGCCCTTCATGCTACTTCAACCATGAGCAATCATGTTCTGTGCTCTACCCTTTAATTTTGCAGTTTCTAAAATTTCATAGGAATTGAATCATATAGCTGTAATCGTACAGCCTTTTGAATCTTGCTTGTTTCACCTAGTAAAATGCATTTAAGATTCATTTATGTTGTTATGTGACTCAATAGATCATTTATTAGTGAATATTATTTTACAATATGTTCTGTTTATCCACTCATCTGTTGAAAGACATAGTTTCTTTTTTAAAATATATTTTTAAAGATTTATTTATTTGTTTGAGAGAGAAAGAGTGAGCATGTGTGAGCGAGGGGAGGGGCAGAGGGAGAAGGAAAAGCTGACTCCCCAGTGATCATGGAGCCAGACCCAGGGTTTGATCCAATCTCACAACCTTGAGATAATGACCTGAGCTGAATCAAGAGTCTGATGCTCAACCACCTGAGCCACCCAGGCATCGCTGAAAGACATATTTTCTTAAAGAAGGGCATCTCAAGGAGCATCAACTCTTGTCTCACTTTTGAGGGAGACATACCCCTGATATGACTTACTGAAGTTTACAATACCTGTCACACAACTAGAGCATTCAGGAGAGAACCCCAAAAGTTTTGATCTAGTTGTAAAAGTAAGTACACTCTGGAGTAACGACTAATCTAGACCTTCTTTACAAAGCTAAAAAATTGGCCAATACTAACACTATCATAAATGACAGAAATAATGAATTACCACACAAGGAACTTTTGAAAGTTATTATAGATATTTTCAATACATTCTAATGTTTGTCATGTTCCTCACAACATGAAGAGAATTATAGTTTAAATAAAGAACTGAATGAGAATTTTAGAGATAAAATTAACAATATCTTAAATTAAAATCTCACCAAAGGAGATTGATAGCTATTATGGATAAGACAGAGCAAATCAGTGAACTTGGCAGACAACAATAGAAATTATTTAAAAATTTAGCACAGAGAAAAATAAAGATTTTTTTAAAAGCAGAGTTACAGTGATTTGTAGGATGATATCAAGCAGTGTACCATACATGTAATTGAGATCCCAGAATAAATGATATAAGAGAAAAAGTGTGATTTCAGTATAATGGCCAAACTCTTCCCAAATGTGGTTTAAAATATGAACCAAGAGTAGGAAAAAAGAAAAAAAAACAAAACAAAACAACAACAAAAACCAAAAAAGTACAAGTACCTATAAGAAAGATAACCAGAAAAGAAAAAGAAACCCAACACTGCGGCACATCATAATCATATTGCTAAAAAGAGTAATAGAGAGAAATCCTTAAAAGAAGTTGGAAATGTCTATACACAAAGTTCTTAGGATGATTAAGAACTATTAGAGATATTTTATTATTATTTATAGATCTTTAAAAAGTAACTGAATGTTTAAGGCAAAAATAATAGCATTTGCAGGTAGTGTTTGTAATATATATGAAGTAAATGTATAACAACACTGAGCAAAGACTGGAAGGAGAAAACAAGCATACTGTGGTAAGGTTCTTATTCTATATTTTAAATCATATAATATCACTTGAATGTAGACCAGAATTTCTCTACCTCAGCACTATTATTTGGTCTAAATAATTCTTTTGGGGGGAGAAAAAGGAGTCTCTGCCCTGTGTATTGAAGGATGTTTAATGAGAAGGAAGAATTATAGTGTGCCATGAAAAAACCTTAGGGGCTGATGCATATGCTCATCATCTTAATTACAGGAATAGATTGGCAGATTTATACATATATCAAAAATATGAAATTGAACACTTCAAATATGTGCTCTTTATTGTATGTCCATTGCATCTAGTAAAACTAGTAAATATCATATGTATTATTATGACTGCCAAATTTTTACCTCTTATTCTGACTATACTCTTGGACAAAAAATTCAAATACCCAACTCCCTGCCTGATAGCATTTCCAGTATTTCCAAAAGGCCCCTCTAACTTCACATATATAAAGCTTGATATTTACCTTCAAATCTCCATCTTCTGTAGTATCAAGCATCTTCATGAAAGGTAACTTCATTTCTCCAGTTTCTTAGCTCAAATTTGGTCCTTAGACATTTATTTTCTCATACTCCACAGCCAAATCTCTCAGCATACCTTGTATGCTCTGTCCTAAATTACACCCAGGAACACCTGCTTCTCAATACCTTCACTGCTTGCATTATAGTCTCCATGATCATTGTCTGTCATATCAACTCATTTCAATAGCCTTGTAACTGTCAAAATTGTTTCCATTTTTACACCCCACTATTCTATTCTATAGACAGCAGCCAGATTGACCCTTATAATATATTCATATAACCGTGTCACAATGTCAGCTCTCCTTGTGTTTTCCAGCCTTTCTTGGAATAAAATAATCCTATTCTTGGCTTTAAGATTCTACATGGTCTGGTATCCTTACTCTGACCTACTCCTTTCCTTTTGTTGTGGAAAAGTCGGCTCCGTCCACTTTGGAGTATGCTCCCACCAGAGACATCTACCCTGGATTGAGGCTTTGCCTTCAGCGCTTTTTACTTAGGGAGTCTTATGGTTCACTCCATCCTATCACTCAGGTCTCTACCCAGAAGTCTTGTCTTTGGAGAGGTAATCACATCTAAAATACACCACTTTGGCATCACTTTCTATCAAATTATTCATTATCTTCATAATATGTATCATTAAATTAGATTTCACAATTGGTACACATTTTTTTTTACAACTGGTATACTTTTAATTACTTGTAACTCCCATTAAAATACATTCTTTTTAAAAGCAATAACTTGGTTGTTTTGTGTACTGCCCATTAGTATCTTTGTTGATTGACACAAATCAGTTGATTTAATGAATCAATCAATTGACCCAGCATAACACAGACCACTCAGAGAGCAGATAGCTACAAATTTTGGCTTATAGATCCAGCTAATATCTATGTCTCTCAAATCTTAAACATGATGAGAAACCATTCAGACTCCCAAATCATTCAGATTCATTCTCCTGCACTCTTTTTAAAAAAATATTAACACCACCAATAAATTTCATCAATCATGTAAAAAAATAGCAAAGATGCTATGCAATATCTTTGACTTAACTGGGTGCTTATGTGACTATCATTACAAGTGTATCTATTTACAAATAAATAAAATCCTTAAAAACAAACAAACAAAAACAAACAAAAAAATAGGATGCCTGGGTGGCTCAGTTGGTTAAACAAATGTGTCTGCTTAAAACTGTTCACATGTTAGTGCATTATTTATTTTTAGCATTGTATTAACAGCATAAAACATCATATCCATTGGCTTCCCTTCTTCATTGTTACCCTCTAACATTGTTTCCTTCACTTGAGCAGTCCTTTGAAATGTTTAACTTTTCAGGATGCCTTTGTAGATGATCAACATAGACAAGTGACTTTTAGTTTCATCTAACACTTGCCTCATTTTAATCATTAGGTTATATACATATTAGTTATATTTCTTTCTACAGATTAAAAACTAGCAAAGCATATGGCTTAAACATAACATTAAAACAAGTGCAAAAATGTTCATGCAGTTAATTGAGAATTTGTAAATAAAATAATTAATTCACAGATTTTTTTTCCCTAAAACTAGCATCTGTATCTATATCCAGAGCCTCAACAGAGAATCTTAGATAGTGATTCTGTTATTACAGTAAATTAATTTATTCTGTGAAATGACATGGTTTTACTAGATGATTATTATGGTACCTTTTAGGTATCAATTTATATCTAATCTCTTGGTTAGAATGTTATAAAAAAAATGCGTATCTAATGTTCTACTCTTTCATTGTGAATAAATTTTATAATTTAAATTTTATATAGATTTAACCTTTCTCTCTCTCTGTTTCTCTCTGTTTTTGTGTGTGTGTGTGATTGTGTATGTGTTGACCCATGAGCTCAGCCCAGGCAGTTTAAGGCTCTTTACCCCCTCCTCTGTCCCTGGAATATATGTTCTACCTACTATTCCCATACTCACAGCCATTTCAAGGAAACAGCCTGAAGAAAATAATGCGTTGTTGACACCACTGGGTCAGATACATGACTGAACCCCAGTAAGGTCTCCGTACAAACTGTTAAGTTTCTTTTGAGTGGGTGCTGAAATCTACTCATCTTGTGGCCACTCAATACAAGCATCATAACTAAATTTCTTTGCTTATTAAAACTGCCACCTACCCATTTGGAGTGGTCTGCTTCTTTCTTCAGTCTCTCCCTACCCTCTGTTTATGGAGGCAAATATCCAATTTTATCCAGGGAACTCCTGAGGTTGTGAACCAACAAATATGTGCCTGGAATACAGTTGACATTAAAAACTAATTAGGAATAATGCATTCTGGGATTTATAATATGTTTTTGGTATATCATATAATGTTCTTTCTAATTGTAATCTGTAATCTTTTTGTATTAATTTTACCTAATTAAGTAATTTTGTTTAATTATTGCAATCACCAGTAAGTTCAGCAAAGACTATAATTAGATAAAAGGAAAGTCATTTTATATAATGAAAATGGGGTCACTCTAACAAGAGGATATAGCATTTTCAAATATGAATGGACAAAGAAGTTGTGAGATATACTGTTCAGCCATAAAAAAGAAAGATATCTTGCCATTTGCAACAACACAGAACTTGAGGGCATTACGTTAAGTGAAAAAAATCAGACAAATATAGACAAATAATGTATGATCTCGCTTATATATGGAATCTAAACCAAACCAAAACAAACAAAGCAAAAAACAAACAGATAACAGAGAATAGATTGGTGGTTGCCAGAGGCAGCGACTGGGGTGTTGGTGGATGGAATGGGGAAAGACTGCAAAAATGTACAAACTTCTATTTGTAAGATGAATAAGTTCTAGGAATGTAGTGTATAATATGGTAGCTATTGTTAACAATGCTATATTTAACAGTTGCTAAGAAAGTAGATCCCAAAAGTTCTTACCACAAAAAAAATATAATTATGTGTGATGATGGCTGTTAATTAAATTTATTGTGGTAATCATTTTGCAGGATATACATATATCAAAACATTATATTATATACCTAAAATTAATATAATGGTATATGTCATTGATATCTCAATTAAAAAAATAAATGCCAGCATCTTATTTAGCTCATATTAAGGAAAATGCTATTGATCACAAATATTTAAATATACCTTCTCATATCTATATAATACATAAATATATACCATAAAAACAAAATGGGAAATTCAGCACTCATTGTGCTCAAGAATAAATCAAAAACTTTTATCATTGATATTCACTAATACAGATTTTCTGTTTATTTTTAATTTTTTTATTGCTATCTTAATCACCATACATTACATCATTAGTTTTTGATGTAGTGTTCCATGATTCATTGTTTTCATATAACACCCAGTGCTCCCTGCAGAACGTGCCCTCTTTAATACCCATCACCAGGCTAACACATCATCTCACCGCCCTCCTCTCTAGAACCCTCAGCTTGTTTTTCAGAGTCCATCATCTCTCATGGTTCGTCTCCCCCTCCGATTTCCCCCCTTCATTCTTCCCCTCCTGCTATCTTTTTCTTTTTTTTTTTCTTAACATATATTGCATTATTTGTTTCAGAGGTACAGATCTGTGATTCAACAGTCTTGCACAATTCACAGCACTCACCAGAGCACATATCCTCCCCAAGGTCTATCACCCAGCCACCCCACCCCTCCCACCCATCCCCACTCCAGCAACCCTCAGTTTGTTTCCTGAGATTAAGAATTCCTCATATCAGTGAGGTCATATGATATATGTCTTTCTCTGATTGACTTATTTCGCTCAGCACAACACCCTCCAGTTCTATCCACGTCATTGCAAATGGCAAGATCTCATTCCTTTTGATGGCTGCATAATATTCCATTGTATATATATACCACCTCTTCTTTATCCATTCGTCTGTCGATGGACATCTTGGCTCTTTCCACAGTTTGGCTATTGTGGACATTGCTGCTATAAACATTGGAGTGCACATACCCCTTCAGATCCCTACATTTGTATCTTTGGGGTAAATACCCAGTAGTGCAGTTGCAGGGTCATATGGTAGCTCTATTTTCAACTTTTTGAGGAACCTCCATACCGTTTTCCAGAGTGCCTGCACCAGCTTGCATTCCCACCAACAGTGGAGGAGGGTTCCCCTTCTCCGCATCCCTGCCAACATCTGTCCTTTCCTGACTTGTTAATTTTAGCCATTTTGACTGGTGTGAGGTGGTATCTCGTTGAGGTTTTGATTTGGATTTCCCTGAAGCCAAGCAATGTTGAGCACTTTTTCATGTGTCTGTTGGCCATATGGATGTCTTCTTTGGAAAAATGTCTGTTCATATCTTTTGCCCATTTCTTTATTGGATCATTTGTTCTTTTGGTGTTGAGTTTGAGAAGTTCTTTAGAGATTTTGGATACTAGCCCTTTATCTGATAGGTCATTTGCAAATATCTTCTCCCATTCTGTCAGTTGTCTTTTGGTTTTGTTGACTGCAAAAGCTTTTTATCTTGATGAAGTCCTAATACTTCATTTTTGCCCTTGCTTCCCTTGACTTTGGTGATGTTTCTAGGAAGAAGTTGCTGCGGCTGAGATGGAAGAGGTTGCTGCCTGTGTTCTCCTTTAGGATTTTGATGGACTCCTGTCTCACATTGAGGTCTTTCAACCATTTGGAGTCTATTTTTGTGTGTGGTATAAGGAAATGGTCCAGTTTCATTCTTCTGCATGTGGCTATCCAATTTTCCCAACACCATTTGTTGAAGAGACTGTGTTTTTCCATTGGACATTCTTTCCTGCTTTGTTGAAGATGAGTTGACCGTAGAGTTGAGGGTCCATTTCTGGGCTCTCTATTCTGTTCCATTGATCTATGTGTCTGTTTTTGTGCCAGTACCATGCTGTCTTGATGATGACAGCTTTGTAATAGACCTGGAAGTCCAGAATTGTGATGCCGCCAGCTTTACTTTTCTTTTTCAAATTTCCTCTGGCTATTCGGGGTCTTTTCTGGTCCCATATAAATTTTAGGATTATTTGTTCCATTTCTTTGAAAAAAGTGGATGGTATTTTGATGGGGATTGCATTGAATGTGTAGATTGCTCTAGGTAGCATTGACATCTTCACAATATTTGTTCTTCCAATCCATGAGCATGGCACGTTTTTCCATTTCTTTGTGTCTTCCTCAATGTTTGATGAGTATTTTATAACTTTCTCGGTACAGATCCTTTGCCTCTTTGGATAGATTAATTCCAAGGTATCTTACGGTTTGGGGTGCAATTGTAAATGGGATTGACTCCTTAATTTCTTTTTCTTCTGTCTCATTGTTGGTGTATAGGGATACCACTGATTTCTGTGCATTGATTTTATATCCTGCCACTTTACTGAATTCCTGTATGAGTTCTAGAAGTTTTGGGGTGGAGTCTTTTCGGTTTTCCACATTAGGTATCATATCATCTGCAAACAGAGTTTGACTTCTTTTCACATTCGGATGCCTTTTCTTCTTTTTGTTGTCTGATTGCTGTGGCTAGGACTTCTAATACTATGTTGAATAGCCGTGGTGATAGTGGACATCCCTACCGTGTTCCTGATCTTAGGGGGAAAGCTCTCAGTTTTTCCCCATTGAGAATGATATTTGCTGTAGGTTTTTCATAGATGGCTTTTATGATATTGAGGTATGTACCCTCTCTGCCTCTACTCTGAAGAGGTTTGATCAAGAAAGGATGCTGTACTTTGTCAAATGCTTTTTCTGCATCTATTGAAAAGATCATATGGGTCTTATTCTTTCTTTTGTTAATGTATTGTATCACGTTGATTGATTTGCGGATGTTGAACCAACCTTGCAGGCCAGGGATAGATCCCACTTGGTCGTGGTGAATAATCCTTTTAATGTACTGTTGGATCCTATTGGCTAGTATTTTGGTGAGAAGTTTTGCATCCATGTTCATCAGGGATATTGGTCTGTAATTCGCCTTTTTGATGGCTCTTTGTCTGGTTTTGGGATCAAGGTAATGCTGGACTCATAAAATGAGTTTGGAAGTTTTCCTTCAATTTCTATTTCTTTGGAACAGTTTCAGATATTCGTATTAATTCTTCTTTAAATGTTTGGTAGAATTCCCCTGGGAAGCCATCTGGCCTTGAGCTTTTGTCTGTTGGGAGATTTTTGATGACTGCTTCAATTTCCTCAGTGGTTATAGGTCTGTTCAGGTTTTCTATTTCTTCCTGGTTCAGTTTTGGTAGTTGATACATCTCTAGGAATGCATCCATTTCTTCCAGGTTATCTAATTTGCTGGCATAGAGTTGCTCATAATATGTTCTTATAATTGTTTGTATTTCTTTGGTGTTGGTTGTGATCTCTCCTCTTTCATTCATGATTTTGTTGATTTGGGTCATTTCTCTTTTCTTTTTGATAAGTCTGGCCAGGGGTTTATCAATCTTGTCAATTCTTTCAAAGAACCAGCTCCTAGCTTCGTTGATCTGTTCTACTGTTCTTTTGGTTTCTATTTCATTGATTTCTGCTCTGATCTTTATTATTTCTCTTCTCCTGCTGGGCTTAGGCTTTATTTGCTGTTCTTTCTCCAGCTCCTTTAGGTGTAGGGTTAGGTTGTGTACTTGAGACCTTTCTTGTTTCTTGAGAAAGGCTTGTATTGCTATATACTTGCCTCTTAGGACTGCCTTTGCTGTATCCCAAAGATTTTAAACAGTTGTGTTTTCATTTTCATTGCTTTCCATGAATTTTTTAAATTCTTCTTTAATTTCCTGGTTGACCCATTCATTCTTTAGTAGGATGGTCTTTAGCCTCCATGTACTTGAGTTCTTTCCGACTTTCCTCTTGTGATTGAGTTCTAGTTTCAAAGCATTGTGTTCTGAAAATAGGCAGGGAATGATCCCAATCTTTTGGTACTGGTTGAGACCTGATTTGTGACCTAGGATGTGATCTATTCTGGAGAATGTTCCATGGGCACTAGAGAATAATGTGTATTCCGTTGGTTTGGGATGGAATGTTCTGAATACATCTGTGAAGTCCATTTGGTCCAGTGTGTCATTTAAAGTCTTTATTTCCTTGGTGATTGTTTGCTTAGATGATCTGTCCATTTCAGTGAGGGGGCTGTTAAAGTCCCCCACTATTATTGTATTGTTGTCAATGTGTTTCTTTGCTTTTGTTAATTGCCTTATATAACTGGCTGCTCCCATGTTAGGGGCATAGATATTTACAATTGTTAGATCTTCTTGTTGGATAGACCCTTTAAGTAGGATATAGTGTCCTTCCTCATCTCTTATTACAGTCTTTGGTTTAAAATCTAATTTGTCTGATATAAGGATTGCCATCCCAGCTTTCTTTTGGTGTCCATTACCATGGTAAATGGTTTTCCATCCCCTAACTTTCAATTTGGGGGTATCTTTGGGTCTAAAATGAGTCTCTTGCAGAGAGCATATCGATGGGTCTTGTTTTTTAATCCAATCTGATAGCCTGGGTCTTTTGATTGGGGCATTTAGTCCATTTACATTCAGGGTAACTATTGAAAGATAGGAATTTAGTGCCATTGTATTGCCTGTAAGGTGACTGTTACTGTATATTGTCTGTGTTACTTTCTGGTCTGTGTTGCTTTTAGGCTCTCTCTTTGCTTAGAGGAACCCTTTCAAGATTTCTTGTAGGGCTGGTTTCGTGTTTGCAAATGCCTTTAGTTTTTGTTTGTCCTGGAAGCTTTTTATCTCTCCTTCTATTTTCAATGACAGACTAGCTGGATCTAGTATTCTTGCTGCATATTTTTCTCATTTAGTGCTCTGAGTATATCATGCCAGTCCTTTCTGGCCTGCCAGGTCTCTGTGGATAGGTCTGTTGCCAATCTAATGTTTCTACCATTGTAGGTTACAGAGCTCTTCTCCTGAGCTGCTTTCAGGATTTTCTCTTTGTCTTTGAGACTCGTAAGTTTTACTATTAGATGTCAGGTTGTTGACCTATGTTTGTTGATTTTGAGAAGGGTTCTCTGTTCTTCCTGGATTTTGATGCCTATTTCCTTCCCCAAATTAGGGAAGTTCTCTGTTATAATTTGCTACAATATGCCTTCTGCCTCTTTCTCTCCTTCTTCTTCTTCTGGGATCCCAATTATTCTAATGTTGTTTCATCTTATGGTATCGCTTATCTCTCGAATTTTGCCCTCGTGATCCAGTAGTTGTTTATCTCTCTTTCTCTCAGCTTCTTTATTTTCCATCATTTGGTCTTCTATATCACTGATTCTTTCTTCTGCCTCATTTATCCAAGCAGTTAGCACCCCCATTTTTTATTGCACCTCATTAATAGCCTTTTTGATTTCGACTTGGTTAGATTTTAGTTTTTTTATTTCTCTAGAAATGGTTTCTCTAATAACTTCCTTGCTTTTTTCAAGCCCAGGTATATCTTTAAAGTTATGATTCTGAACTCTAGGTCCAACATCATACTAATGTCCATATTGAGTGGGTCCCTGGCACTCGGTACTACCTCTTGTTCTTTTTGTTGAGGTGATTTTTTCCATCTTGTCATTTTGTCCAGAGGAGAAGAGATGAATGAGAGAACAAAATGGTAACAGGATACCAACGTCCCCAGAAAATATACTCTAAACAAATCAGAAAAGACCTGAAGCAGTGGGAAAAGAAAGGGAAAGAAAGAAAAAAAAGAAAAAGAAAAGAAAAAGATAAAAACAAGCAAAAACAGAACAAAAGAAAACAAAACAAAAAAACAGAATATGATCAAATATGAGCAGGCTGGTGCTTAGATCAGTGCCACACACTCGATTTTGGGTGTATTTTGGTCTGTTAGAAGAAAGTGCCTCCCAAAATTTTAAAGAAAGAAAAACTTATATATATACAAATATAAGGGTTGATACAATGAAGGGATGGAGTATCACTGTAAGGATGAAAGTTATAAAAGATTTTATAAAAGGAATTGATAAGATAAGAAGTTGTTTGTAAAAAGGAAGAAGAGGATTTATAAAAGAAAATAAAGAAAAAAAAAAGGGAGAGAATGTGATCAAGCAGTGGACTAAAAGCCATACACTAGAGATTTAGGGTATATTTTGATCTGTTAGAAGAAACTATCTCAAAATTTTAAAGAGAGAACAACTTATATATATACACCAAAAATAAGGCTAGCTACCTTGAAGGGATAGAATATGACTCTTAAAAAGAAAAATAAGAATGTTTTTTAAAAGGGATGATAAGATTTGGTTCAAAAAGGGAAAAAGAAAAATTCAAAAAAAAAAAGACAGTTAAAAATAATTAACTTTGAAAGACTAAGGAATCATGGTAAAAAAGCCATGAATTCTATGTGCAGTATTCCCCTAGTGCTGGAGTTCCGCCGTCTCATTGATCGGTAAACTTGGTCTTGGCTGGCTGTTCTCGCTGATCTTCTGGGGAGGGGCCTGTTGCCGTGGTTTCCAAATGTCTCTGCCGGAGGCGCCCTTGCCCCTTCCCGGCTAAGTCATCTGCTCGGGTTTGCTCTCCGGGCTTTTGTTCCCTGGGAGCTTCCCCTACAGCTTTGGAGGCGGAGAGTGAAAATGGCGGCCTCCCAATCTCCGCCCCGGAGGAGCCGAGAACTCGGGGCCCGCTCCTCAGTGAGCCCCCAGAGAAAAGCCGCCAGTCACTCCCGTCTCCCCGGTCTCCGGCCGCACCCCGTGCTCACCCGGCCTGTGACCGCGCTCCTCTATCTCTGGCACCAGACCCGGGGTGGAGTCTCCGAACCCTGGTCTCCGAACCCAGCAGATCCCTGCGGTGCCCTCCCGCGCGGCTCCTCCCCAGGGAGGAAGGTGGGTCTCCCCGGATCTGCCGCTTGTTGGGTCCCTGCTGGAGGAGCAGGGGCCCGACTGGGCCGCGGATCACGGTCAATGGCCACCCCAAGCTGAGAGCCCGGCCTGGGCTCCGCCTCTGCAGCCGGCTTCCCGGCTCCGATACCTGGGGGCTCTGCCACACTCAGGCACCCCCGGTTTTTCTGTGACCCCGAGGGTCCTGAGACCACACTGTCCCGCGAGGGTTCCACCCCCGCTTAGCCACCGGAGCGACGTCCCTCAGCGGAACCAACTTCTAAAAGTTCCGATTTTGTGCTCCGCGGCTCTATCACTTGCCAGAAGCGGCCGGAGGTCCCCTCCCCCATCGTCTATCCTCCCAAATATCACCTCAGATTCACTTCTCTGCACGTCCTACCTTCCAGAAAGTGGTCGCTTTTCTGTTCAGAGCGTTGTTGCTCTTCTTTTCTTCAATCTCCTGTGGAGTTTGTAGGTGTTCAACATGGTTTGATCCCTATCCAGCTAAATTCCAGGGACCAGACAAAACCCAGTTCTCCTACTCCTCTGCCATCTTGCTCTGCCCCTCCCAGATTTTCTGGTTTTATTCAGATTAAAACAAGTCTTTGTGATATCGTTCCATTGTTATCTATCACCCCATCATTATATCTTTATTTGTGTAATACAATAAAAATACTAATTTTCAAAAAATTACACATAGAACCTAAAAGTCCTTATGTTAAAGTTATTATGTTAGTCACAAAATAAAATATGTTCTGTCTTATAGCGAAGTGGATTTCAGTTTATTTTTAAAATGGACACAACTTTTTAAAAGTATAGGCTGAAGGGCGCCTGGGTGGCTCAGTTGGTTAAGCAACTGTCTTTGGCTCAGGTCGTGATCCTGGAGTCCCGGGATCGAGTCCCGCGTCGGGCTCCCTGCTCGGTGGGGAGTCTGCTTCTCCCTCTGACCCTCCTTCCTCTCGTGCTTTCTGTCTCTCATTCTCTCTCTCTCAAATAAATAAATAAAATCTTAAAAAAAAAAATTAAAAAAAAAAAGTATAGGCTGAAAACCCAGAGATCTATGGATTTCATTCTATGCTATAATATCCCTCTTCATGCTAAATCAAGCACCATCTTGTGACATTAAATATTTCATAAATTGAAATGCACATTATAAATCAGGAAACTATTTCAAAAGGTAAATAATAATATAAAGGACACATATGATGAAATCTCTCCACTCAAAGAGTATCTATGGTCAGGAATTTTAGCGTAAGTTGAAATATAAGCAAATACCTCTCCATATTATTTGATTCCATTACATTTTTACATACTTGACACCAGATGATTTATGAATATAACACCAAATTAAATTGCTTTTATAGGAACTATATGAAGTTCAGTGTTTCTATGCAATTTTAAAGAGAATAGGTTGTAAACATCATATATCCCATTCTTTTTAAAAATTGCCCATAAAAACTCAGTGTACATATAGTTAGGTATGCATACAATCCAATACTTATGTATCTATATACTATAATAAGAATTTCTCAGTAAAAATTTAAAATATGATAATTTATATGACATAGGTAACTTAAATAATGTGTGTTCTACCCAACAGTCGTGTAAGTGAAATAAGTTCTGAAAGAAAATCCAAGTTTTCAAAACAAGAGCCACTTCATTCAGTTGTGTAAGTTTTATTTTGTTAGATTTTAGGTTTTCCAAAGTAGTACAGATTAATGGAGTAATACCTTATATCTGAAGTTATATTTTAACTATATTTTAGTGTATTTCACTTCTAGAGCAAACAATACATCATTACAGACGTTAGTTACTTAATAATTGTACAATGTATGCATCAATTTGCAACAGTTGAATTTTTAATGTAGCTTTATTAAATTTATACCATTTATTTGTAAATCCCATTTGCAACGAAGCAAAGGTAAATTATATAACTAATGGAATTTTATAATAAATATGCAAAATAAATATAAATGTTTTAATATTTATATGAAATAATATTTTGTTCACTTAATTTGTATAAAATAGTCAATGGTTTATATCTAAAGTAATGGAATCATTTCATGCTTAAGCATACAATAAGTATATTTTTTGTAAATATAAACATGATGTAAAAATAAAAATGCTAGAAGTAATAATACAAGGAAAATGAGATAATTTGCAGATTTTCTAACTGTACCTATCTTATCTACCTTCCCTGAAGTAAAATGAAAAGATACTCAGCTTTACTAATTAAAAATTAATTTGCAGAATATTCTTTTATTTGAGTCAACACATTTCAATATGGGTTTTGGTGTAAGTTTGTTACTACATAACACAGCATTTCAAAATTTAATAGCTAATGATTTATTTAGGTTATGATTCTGTGAATTTTGTGGCTGGGTTCAGCTTGGTGGTTTTTCTGGCTGAGGCTGGATTTTCTCATTTATCTGTTGTCAGATGCATATCAGTTGTGGGTTGGCTTTACTGATTTTAACTCCTCTGTCTTACATTTCTTGAGCCTTAGCTGCGTTAATTGGGAAAATGTGGTTCTTGTGATCAGTCTCTCATTTTATATATAGCAGGCTAGCCCAGGAATCTCACATGGGAGTCAGAACTCCAAAGATGCAGAGTGGAAGCAAAGCAGGCTTAGAACTGGAACACCATTATTTCTGCTACATTCCATTAGACAAAGAAAATCACAAGGACATACCAGATTTAAGGGGAAGAGTACTAAATTCCACCTCTCAGTGGGAGGAACTGCAAAGTCACGTTGTAAAGGGTATAGATAAGAAAGAAGTGAAATGGCTGCTCATTGTTGGAACTTAATACAACTGGAAACAGAAGAATTTTCTATTAGAAAAAAAAATGAAAGAAAGATCTCTGATAAACAGACCATATGGGAGAATAAAAATTTGGATGGAGGCTGTATTCATGAAATAACAATAATTTGAAATAGAAAGCAATCACTTGTATTTAGGCTTCCTTAAAATTAATCTAAACAACTGTTACAGCTATAACTTTATATCTGTTGTAATGTTTGTAACAATGCAACACACACACACACACACACACACACACACACTCCTGACTGGGAATGCTGCTCTAGAATCCAGGTAAATTTGGCTGGTTGTTTAGTGAGTTTATGACTTTACGGACTCAGATTAAGGTTTAACAGTTTTATTCTAATGGAGCTTTCCTTTTTCCCCCCACTACATCTTTTTCTTTTCAGATTCAATGAATCTAATCAAATGTATATTATCATTTATTTCTCCTTTAATTTGTCTCAAAAAACAGAAACTTGTTATTGAAGTGAATTTGAAGCTAGATATATATCTTTTATCTATCAATTATCCTTGAATAAATGATATCAAGTTATGAAAAAATATGTAAACTAGACAAATAATAACAGGACACTAAAACCACATTTTAACCCCAATATTGGCTTATTGATTTTATGCTGCCGTAACTTCCCAAATCATGTTTATTTTTCACTGGCCTCATAGATTCTTAGTAGTTTAAATGGGACCGAGAATTCTTCCTTGTATGTATATCAACCTGAGGTTCTCAGAGACTGACAGTTTCTGAGTTACTTTTGTTTATAGAGGCTTCAGATATGTTAGAAAAATGAAGAACTGAAAAAAAAGACAATTACCAAACATATTTGAAATGTTTATATACATATATCAAATATGTTTAACACAAAAAGGTATAGAAGGCAGTATATATACATTACTTTAGCTATGGTATCAGGATGTATAAAATTGTGAATTCATGGTGCACACAGGCAGTCTGATCATTTAGATTTTAAATGGAAAGCTTCATGATGAAGAGCTTCTTTCAATTCTGTGTTTATCCTTGAAAAAGGATGTATAGCATAAAGGAGCTGCTTGATCCAAAGTCTGAACTCAAAGCCCCTTATAAATGTTCGGCTTGGCCCCTGTGTGATAAACGTTATATCCATCCATCTGTATTTTTCATTTGTCTAGACATAAAATGGGCATTTATTTGGAGATTGCACATGATTTCTTTAAGCAACATGTTAGAGGAATGTTTTCAGCATCAGCCGATGCATTTTAGTAACTAAAACCATTAGTTGAGGAAAATAAAACCTTCAAGTACTGTAAACAGAAAGTTAGGGATAACTTTCAATAGTAATAATTGATGGTAATTATTACTCATCTTGACTTCCCTGCAGGACTGAAGATTTTTTTTCCTCTAGTTGATTGGATTGCTTAAAAAAGTTCTAGAGCTAGAATTTTGATGTGGGAAAAATGTCTTTATTAATGGAGTCATATATATATATGGAGAGATAGTAAATGTATCTATTAAATGACCTGGTCGAGTGTCATCTGTCTCTAAATGGTCTATGAGTTCTAGGCTAGGAATGGCATTCTAAGACAAAATTGTTCAAAGAGGGAAAAAACACTATCTACAGGACTGATTTTGAAAATATAATGATAATATTATTTCTTCCTAGTTTTCAATGCTTGTTCATAAATATCTTTCTTAGTTATGGATTAAAATATCATTGTAATAAAGATAATATTTTCATATATATATATTAGGCACAAATATTGCTAAGTTAGAAGACAGTAGATCTGGTTTTCAAAGATTTTATCTATTTATTTGAGAGAGAGAGAGCATGTGCGAGCGCGCAAAGCAGGGGGAGAGGGAGAAGCAGGCTCCCTGCTGAGCCTCTCCAAATGGAGTCTCAATCGCAGGAATCTGGGGTCCTGACCTGAGCCAAATGCAGATGCTTAACCAACTGAGCCACCCAGGTGCTCCTAGATCTGGCTTTCAAATCTGCAACTGAAAAATGTAGGCAATTAGGCCTATAGTTTCCTCATCTGCAAAGGAGTATAGAGATAGTTTCTACAGACTCAATACTATATTCCTAATATGACAAAGAAGTTGCCATCTGATGGATTATTTTTTACTGAGGTACAAGTGAGATTATCAGTTTAATATTTGAATTGATGTAGGGATATATATGGGAAACACATGCGAAACATAAGAATATCAAATGATGTAGCAAACGTTAGCCAGTGGAGTGGGGAATAAATCTGGTAGAGAAACATCCTGGACATGAGGGCATCAGTGAGGCCTAACTTTCAGCTTGAAATAATTCATTTTAAGTGAAATTGGTCAATTAATTTTTGTAATTATTCCCAGGTATGTTCAATTCCTTAAATGGCTTCTGTTCCTTTTTATGTGAAAGGGCACCATATTTAATGTAGTCTGAAAGGCCCTTTGTGAACTGTCCCTCACCAACCATTTCTACTTTATTTTAACCACATTGTTACTTATAAGTAGCTTTAAAAAAGGTAGCTAGTTGCATTCTCAACAGAAAGACCATATAAATATTCTTTCTCAACATAAGCACTGTATTTTCAACAGAAGGGCTTTATGTATGAGTGGTTTCAGTTTGTCTCACAGAATAACAAAAAGAAAGATACTGGATAGTCTTAAGTGAAACAGGCATTTTTATTTTCTTTATGCAAGTGATAGTGAAGAATAAATTGCCTACTAATACAATTTGGTGCCCTGTCTTTGATTTGTGTGAGGTGCTAGTAATATTTTCCACTATTGCTTTTGCATGAGGACTTGCAAACCTCAACACAGTGAAACATCATGGTTTTGACCTCACAGAAGCCCTGGGAAAGTGTCAGGGACACTTTGGGATCCAGAGACCATGCTTTGAGCAACTCCATTAGAAGAATTTTCACGTTTATTCTGTTTCTGTTGCTCTACTTCAATCTCCCAATCCACCTATGAAATCTCAGACACGTTTTCAAATGTAAACTTACAAAATCTCTTGCTATAAGAAATCTTCTCTGACACATCTGTTATCATCTTCATAGTACCATGTACTTTCCTTTGAGATCCTCATAATAGTTGGAATTTCTCATTAATTTATTTCCCATTTGAATTTTCCATCTTCTAAGAGATCATAGATCATAACATCAAATAACTGCAGCCCAGAGGGTTCATGCATAAAATCATTGAATTGGACAGTTTGTGAATTAGAGGTAGCAGACAGAATAATATCTAAGTGAGAAGTGCATGATACTCTGTCAAAAGACATTCAAATCCTTCCCCCTAGGGGCATGGTGACCTGTTGAAAGTCAATGAGTGTATATATTCAAGACAGGGACTCCAGTGCTTCAGTGTAGAATAACATAAGGGCACAGACATTGTGCATATATGCGTGTGTGTGTGTGTATGTGTGTATGTGTGTGTGTTAGCATTACTCCAGCATCTAGCACTGTGCCATAAAGATGTTGAATCCTAAGATAGGTTTAATGAATAAAAGAATACAATTCTTGTTACTTAGAAAATTATTAAGATATGAATACATAGAGAATTTGGTGTTTAAGATGGTAGAATAGTGATTCCAGGTGGTTCAATGGACTAGTATTATAAATTATAAGTGAATGTGGGGCTATCGGAGAAATAAATTACAGTTGCATGTAAGAAAGGTGAAGTATGATGTTGATAACACTAAGTGCTTGCAGAACTATGAAAGAATCAAAAACTGAAGGCTCAAAAATTATCAGAAGACTAATGATAGCTGCATATTTTCCTCATACTTTTCCTTACTTTTATAGCAAATAAACATGATCCCAAATTCCACACTCCATGTGATGATTATATTATATATATAAAATTGAGGGGTTGAAAGGGGGGGAAAAAAAGAAATGTAATTTGGGTAACAGCATGGGGACCAGAGAATTTACATCTATATTCTAAAACCCCTGTTCCTCAATCAGTGGAGCTGAAGTTCAAGAATATTACCAGGGATTGTTATTCCAAATTCCACTTAAATTTCAGGCCACTGACACTCATAAACATGAGTTATGTGTACATAATAGAGAATGCTAATTTTCTGAGGAGCCTGAAGATGGAAATATGCTTCCCACTGATATGAAAGCCAACTGGTAGAGGGTAAGATGGATGGAGAAAATATTTATTTATTCATTTGATACCATAGATAGAAGAAAACCCTTTTTAAAAAAATCCCTATTTCTATACACTTTCATCTCTTTTTTCACTGAATCTGTCATTTTATTTCCAGAGACAAATTGGCTAAGTTTTGTGATCCCAGTCAATGGTGAACTGAGACGGTATGCAAATCTCTGACATAAATACAAACAATGGAAGATAACTTATAACCAAAAATAATTAATTGCTTACCATCTTGATCAAGATACACCTAAACATGCTAGTAAGCATATTAAACATATATAATATTAATATATCTATGTAATATAAATATAAATATTATCCTAAAAGGATTTATAAAAACTCTATACCCAGTTTATCCTTTCATTTTTTATAAAGATTTATATTTATTTATTTATTTATTGAGAGAGAGAGCATGAGTAGGGGGAGGGGCAGAGGGAGAAGGAGAAGAGAGAGAATCCCAAGCAGACTCCACACTGAGCAGGAGCCCAACATGGGGCTTGATCCCAGGATCCTGAGATCATGACCTAAGCCAAAATCAAGAGTTGGATGCTTAACTGACTGAGCCACCCAGGTGCCCTGTCCCTTCTTTTAACATAAATGTTGATTTCTTCCCCACTTCCCTTTTTTATTCACTACTAAATCTGGCTAATCATTCATGTCAAGTCATATAATACTACCACATGAATTTAATAATGACTGTATTATGCTCAATTGCATTTGTATACCTTAATAATTTAATCATATTCTGCTGATAAACATTTTGGTTATTCTTAGACTTTTCTCTACCTTCAGGACTGCAACAGACAACATTACAAACTTGTTGCATACACACATGTACTAAGTATACTAAAGAATGATCTTTTAAATATGTACCTATTCAATTAAAGGTAACATTTATTTATTTTTCAGGATTTGCCAAATAGACCTCTAGTACATATCAAATTACAAACCTACATCAAAAAATAAATGTACCTGTTCTGGCACAGTTCAAACCAACAATATATTTCTGAAAGTTTGGTTCTTTGCAATGGAGCTTTTATAATTATGCTTCTGCTTGCATTTAATTGGCAGATCAACTTAGAAAAATTAATTTCTCCACAATATTAAACTGTCCAATCTATGAAAATGGTACATCTCTCCATTATACATGTCCTCTTTTTCATCAATGATAGTTTTATTTTTTATTTATTTATTTATTTATTTATTTTAAAGATTTTATTTATTTATTCATGAGAGACAGCGACAGAGAGAGAGAGGCAGAGGGAGAAGCAGGCTCCCAAGGAGCAGGGAGCCCGATGCGGGACTCGATCCCAGGACCCCGAGATCATGACCCGAGCCGAAGGCAGACGCTTAACCATTTGAGCCACCCAGGCTCCCATCATCAATGATAGTTTTAATGTAGAGTTCTTGCATGTTCCTTGTTAGTTATGCCTAATATTTCATGCTATATAAACTGTACTTTTTAAAAAAATAACAATTTTCAATCCTCTTTTGCTCTGATGTTGCAATGGTGATTTTCTTGTATTTCTTTCATTGCTACTGCATTTGTTATTTGAGATTCTTCTATAAAGATGATTTGTTTCTTCTTTTCCTGTTACTTATTTTTTTAATTATTTATATTTTCTGGACTCATGGATAGTTCTTTTATTCTTTGTTTTATAAATCAATATCATCACTATTTGGTTTTTAAATTGTTCTAACTTTGGTCATTAAAAGCACTTTCACATTGACTCCTGTGTTCATTTGGCATGGTCCGTTGTTTTTGTTTTTAGCTCTTCTTTATTTTT
The DNA here is from genome assembly GCF_011800145.1 of Mirounga leonina. Classification (NCBI taxonomy): domain Eukaryota; kingdom Metazoa; phylum Chordata; class Mammalia; order Carnivora; family Phocidae; genus Mirounga; species Mirounga leonina. Next base: position 31,254,124 of record NW_023270320.1, on the reverse strand, counting down.
TGATACCACAAGATGCTCTACACTCATCCATCCCAGCCTTAGCTCTAGAATCAGACATTTTACCAATGAGAACTCATTCTTTTTTCTTTGATAATTATATGTAAAAGTGAAGATTTGGTCATGGATATATTCCTTGTTACCAGGCGTCACTGCTGTTAGGTACTCTAAGGACACTTAAGAAATATACATATGTATTCATATGCACATACACAGCATATACACACATATATGACATATACAGACATATATATATGACATGTATATATATACATTTATTTTAATATCTAAAAAAGGATCACAGAGTTCAGGCCTCCATGTCTTGTAATTTGTAATTTGTAACTTTTTTCTGATAGTGAGAAACCTAGCTCCCATTAGCTACAAAATATTTATTCATTGTTCACTCTACTATATATTTTTGAAGGAGTTACACAGTTAATAAACTTGTCTGAGTAAGAAAAAAATATGTATCCACTAAAGTACAGTGCATGCTTGTAATACTTTTATCTCTAGCCTTACAGACACAGCTGAAACAGTGTTTTCCAAATACACGCTGGTGAGCTCCTTCCTTTCTTACTCCCTTCAGTGTGGCTGAAGTCACATTTGAAATAGAGTTAGACTCATTCGTAACAGTTGCATTACATACTGATGTTTGACAAAATTCAGCTTGAGGTTTTTCTGTTTTGTCTTGTCTTGTCTTGTCTTGTTTGTATACACTAAATTTCCCTCTTAGTATACTGGTCAAATACAGAGAATCTTGTATACATTGTCACAGTGCCATACAGAATTATCCCACCACCCTAAAATTCCCTTGTCTGGCCTTTTGTAGTACTTCCCACATCCTTCACCCAGCTACTGGTAACTAACTGACTTGTTTTTAATCCATATAATTTGTCATTTTAAGAATATCATATAAATGAAATCATACAATTTGTAGTCTGTTGGTTTGGGACTCATTTCACTTAGCAAAATGCATTCAAGATTCATCCATTTGGTGTGAGAGTCAGTAGTTTATTCCTCGTTACTGTTCAGTAGTATTCTGTTGCATGGATGAACCCGAGTTTGTTTTCCATTCACCTGTTGAACAGTACTTTGTTAATTCCAGTTTGGGGCAGTTATGAATAAAACTGCTATAAACATTCTTGAACAGGTCTTTGGGTAAGTGTTTTTGATTCACTTGAGTGAATTCCTGGGACTGGAGTTGCTGGATCTTATGGCAAACATATGCTTGACTTAAAAAAAAAAAAAAATCTCCAAGGCTCTTTTACAAAGTATCTGTACTATTTTGCATTCCTATCAGCACAGAATAAGATTTCCTGTTACTCTGACTCTTCACTAGCGTTTGGTACTTTCAGATTTTTAAAATTTAAAATTTTTAAAAATACATATATGTTAACAATTCTAACGGATAGTTCTTCATTGTGGTTTTAATTTGCATTTTCCTGATTAATGGTATCGAACATCTTTTCATACGCTTATTTTATATCCTTTTATCTTCTTCTCTGAAGTGTTTATAAAGATCTTTGTTCTTCTAGAGGTGTTATGATTTCATATTTAACATTTACATATATCTATTTTAAGTTAAATTTTATATAATGTTTGTTATATATGTCTATATTCATTTTTTAATATATATATATAATTTTTCCAGCACTATTTCTTTAAGTATATTTTTTCACCTTTGTAAGAAAAAATTGAATTCATTCAGGTTCGTATTTTTCTGGGCTATCTCTATTACTCCATTGACCTTTCTCTCTTTTCCTTCATCAAAGCCACACTGTATGTAGTATTTACTTTGGCTTTATAGAAATACGAAAAATCAAGTTATTCCCACTTTGTTCTACTTTACCAGAATTGTTTCCCAGAATTTTTTGTTCTCTTATTTCCTTTACCTTTCTTTATAAATTTCAGAGTCCACTTCCTTAATGTCTGCAAAATGCTTGCTGTGATTCTGAATGGGATTGTTTTGAATCCGTAGAGCCAATTGGGAAAAATGTAGACTTCAGTGTTAACACTGCATATCATACCATTTATTGAGATCTTTTATTTCTGTTATCAGCAATTTTTAGTTTTTTGCATACAGATCCTCTACATATTTTGTTAGATACATACCAAAATGAATCATTTTCATTTGGTGATATTGTAAAGAATTCATATTTTTTTTAATTTCAAACTGAAATTGTTCATTGCTTTTAAATAAGAATGCATTGACTATTACTGACCTTGTATCATGTGATCCTGCTAAACTCCCTTGTTAGTTTAAGATGCCTTTTTATACAACTTTAGGAATTTTCTGCGTGTGAAGTAATGTCACCTGTTAACATAGATAAGTGTATGTCTTTTACTAAAATATTTATTTTTTAAGCTAATAAACTTTTTTTGAGCAGTTTTAGTTTTAGTTTTACAGAAAAATTGAGTGGAAATTAATTTCCAGAGTTCCTATCCAAGCCTTCCCTCCTGTACCCTCAGTTCCCCTTATTATTAACACCCAGTATTAGTGTGGTGTGTTCATTACATTTGATGAGCCAATATTGATAATTATCAAACAAGGTCTGTAGTTTGCATTTGGGTTTAGTTTTTGTGTTGTACATTCTGTGTTTTTACAAATGTATAGTGACATGTATCTGCCATTACAGTATTATATAAAATATTTTCATTGCCTTAAAAATCCCTGTGCTCATCTATTTATCCCTCCCCTTCTGCTTGAACCACTGCCAGCCACTGGTCTTTTTGCTGTGTTTATGGTTTTGACCTTTTCAGGATGTCATATAGTTGGAATCATAGAGTCTTTAGCCTTTTCAGATTAGCTTATTTCACCTAGAAATATGCAATTTAAAGTTCTCCCATGTCTTTCTTACTTCGATAACTCAATTTTTTATCACAAATAATATCCCATTGTATGGCTGTAGCAGAGTTTATTGATGCCACTATTGAAGGATATCTCACTTTCTTCCAAGTGTTGACAATTATGAATTAAAGCTGCTGTAAACATTCATTTGTGTGTGTGGACATAAAAGGTTCAACTCATTTAAGTAAATATCAAAGAGTGCAATGCTAGATTTTATGGTAAGAGTTTTGTTAAGTTTGCATGGTTACACTTTGTAAGAAATTGCCTATCTATCTTCCAAAGTGACTGTACCATATTGCACTTCCTCTAGCAATGAATGAAAACTCATGTTGCTCCATATCCTCACCAGCATTGGGTGTTGTCATTTTGGGGTATTTAGCTAATAGACTACGTGTGTAGCTTTATGGTTTTTAATTGTTTTTCTTGCCATATTGCTCTGGGTAGGTCCTCAAAGACAATGCTGAATAGAAGTGGTTTGAGGACATCATTGACTTATTCCTAATCTCAGGGAAAGCAATGTTCTTTAACCAGGAAGTATCAGGTTTTATTAGTTTTATAAAAGTTTCCTGCATTATATAAGTTTATGAAAGTTTTCTTCTATTCCTTTTTTTTTTTTTTAAGATTTTATTTATTTATTTGACAGGGAGAGACAGCCAGAGAGAGAACACAAGCAGGGTAAGTGGGAGAGAGAGAAGCAGGCTTCCCGCTGAGCAGGGAGCCCGATGCAGGGCTCGATCCCAGGACCCTGGGATCATGACCTGAGCCGAAGGCAGATGCTTAACGACTGAGCCACCCAGGCGCCCCAGTTTCTTCTATTCCTACTTTGTTAATTTATTTTTATGAATGGATGTTGAATTTTGTTAAATGTTTTTTCTGCATATTAAAATGATTGCATTTTGGATACATAATGAAAGTTAATACATAGTGCAAAGTTATACACGTTAATACATAATGAAAAGTTAAGTATTATCTGAATCTCTGTTGAATGAAGTCTAAAAGACACTTATGACACTTAGATCAACCATTTTTTGATGCCTGTTTGAAAGGTCTGCTGCAACATCCTAACATAATTATCCAAACTTGTATTTCAATTATGTTACTCGGTCCTTCCCAACAGTGCTCCTTCCACAGTTATACAGTTTTGAATAATTTTACTCATTTCAACCAAATCACTTTATATTGTTGTCTTCTTTTTTTTTTAAGATTTTATTTATTTATTTGAAGAGAGAGACACAGCGAGAGAGGGAACACAAGCAGGGGGAGTGGGAGAGGGAGAAGCAGACTTCCCATGGAGCAGGGAGCGCGATGTGGGGCTCGATCCCAGGACCCTGGGACCACGACCTGAGCCAAAGGCAGACACTTAACGACTGAGCCACCCAGGCGCCCCTATTATCTTCTTTTTTGTCCTAACATAACTTCTGGGCCATTGGAACATGTTTAACTCTTTTCTAAATGTATGCCTTTAAATACATAAAGGTTATGACATATGTGCCCCTCAATTCTACTTCTAATCTCTACTTTCTAAAGTAAAATCACTGATCCTATTCCTCTAATTCAAACAAAAAGCATAAAGCAAATTTAGCTATTGAATAAGGCAATTATAAATCTACTGATTTGAATAATTTATATATTGTACTCTGAAGATTTCTTCTAACATTGAAACTAAACCAGACACTGGGAAGTTGGAGTGTGGTTCAGAGAAAACCTACCTCTGTTAATATGGAAAACGAACAAAAGAAAAAAAACCCCAAGTATCTCCATGATCTTTGATACGCTACAATTCAATTTAATTACATATCACCAACAGGAAATACTGACCACATCTTTTTGTCTCAGTTAAAAAAAAACAGTTTTAGATTAAAAAATGTTTATGTGATTTTTCTTGTACATCTTTTTTTCTATAGATTTTATTTATTTATTTGAGAGAGAGAGGGAGAGCACAAGCATGGAAGAGGGACAGAGGGAGAGAGAAGCAGCCTCCTTGCTCAGCAAGGAGCCCAAGCAGGGCTCAATCCTAGGACCCTGGGATCATGATCTGAACAAAAGACAGATGCTTAACTTACTGAGCCACCCAGGCACCCCTTTATATGTCTTTATTATGTTACATATCATTGATCAATTTTCAAATGTTGAAATATTGTTGAATTCCTAGGATAAAACTCAATTACTCATTATATATTATTTTTCACATATTTTTTTCATTCATTTTGCTAATTTTTGAGGCATTTTGTGTACAGGCTCAAGAAGTGTATTTCTGTGTATATTATTTTCTTATAATGTTTTTGTCTCATTTTGGTATAAATCTAATGTTGGCTTCATAAAAAGCTTATAACGTACCCTCCCACTTCTATTTTTGGAAGGCATTGATATAAAGATTAACCTTTCTTCCTTAAATATTACATAAGAATTTGCATGTGAAATTATCTGGGCCTGAAAGTTTCTATTTTGGTAAGCTTTGTATTTAGTAAATTACCATTTTGGAAAGATTTTTAACTTCCAATTCAGGATTATTCATGTTATCTACTTCTTGGGTCATATTGGCAGTCTCTTTCTTTCTATGAATTTAGACATTTCATCTAAATTTTAAAAATTCTGGCATAGGGTTGTTTGATTATCAATTTTTTTTCTTTTAGCATTTTGCAGACCAGTAGTGATATTTCCTGTTTCATTCTTAATATTGGTAATTTGTTCCTTCTCTTCTTTTTATACCAGATTCAAGATCTTTTTTCTTTTTTAATTACCTTTCTCTAAGAAGCAGAAGCAAATTGTGAGATAAATGATATGAACTACTTGTGTAAATATTTTGTTTCACACTACTATAAAACTCCAGAAGAGTGATCCGGAAAAAAAAAAAAAAAAAAAAACCTAGAAATATATAATTATGTAAAATACTATAACTAACATGCTAAAAGTTGTATAGCTCTTTTTGAATTTGGATGTTTTCATTTTATTTCCCGCATAGTGTTTCATGTCTTTTATACAGTTAAAGCCCAGCAACTCAGTAATACAAATAAAAATATAAGATTATAAACTTAAAGTAATGAGTTCACAAAAATATTGCTGGCACTTGTAGCAAAATGAATTTATAACAGAATTCTCTGATTTCAGGTGTTTTATTTTTTCTGATGCACTAAATGTTATACACTAAGCATACATAAATTTAGGACCAAATATATATTGCTGTTAGTGATTGTATTCCACTCAACTAATTAAAGAGTAAAATGTATTCTTTGTGATAAATAAAACTAGATATTGACGATTGGGAGTACAAAATTAATTGTAATCCAAAAATAAGATTAAAAAATAAATGGCAAAAAACCCAACTCATAATTAACTGCAAAGATGGGGTGGGGCCGTCACTTTGTGTGGCTTCCCTCTGGGAACCCCACCAGGTTCTCATGGTGAGGATCTTAGAAAGGTTCCAACAGAAAGGGGGAAAAGTGGTTATTATGAAGTCCTCAAGATCCTTCTCATTAACTAATACCTACTCTCTAGAAGGAATGACTTCATCAGAGAACAATACTGAAAAGTTACCCCAATGGCAGAAGAAATTCCTCCTGACTTGAAGACTCCTCAGCTTTTCTATCTCATCTAAGGAGGAAAACAAAACAAAATAAAAACCACTACCAACATCAAAAAACTCACATAGTTAACAGAGGAGAAGCTTTAATGGCCTAACTGGGAATTCTATGGCCAGGGTACAAGTAGGAACAACAGAATAAAAATCTGTACCCTAGAAAAGTGATAATAAACACTTACAAAGCCTACCCGCCAAACAATAGTTCCATGAAAAGAGCTAAAAGAATTTAATCCAAGGATTATAGAACATTTCCCTTTCCCAAACCTTCTGACAGAAGTCAGTGCAATTATAGTTAGTTAGAGAAATACCTATAAGACAAAGACTTCTGAAGAGAAATACAAAGGGAAAACTCAAGCCACGATTGAAAATGAATACTAAAGGAATTTAAAATCTGTTACTTATAGCTACAACAAACATTAAATATAGCACACACCTAGCCAGATTAATGTAAGTATATAATAATTATGCTTAATACATTAAATGAGCTAATGAGAAAAGTAAACACTACGCAATACTGAATGGATGATTTCAGCAGAGAATTGGGAACTATAAGAAAAAAATCAAAAGGAAATCCTGAAATTAAAAAAAAAAAAATTAAAAACCACTGAAACAGAAACAAAGAATGCCCTTAACAAGCTCAAAAATGGATTTTAAAACAACTGAGGAAAGAACTATCGAGCTTGAAGACAGGTCCATGTAAACTTATCAAACTAAAACTAAAGAAAAAAAAGAATAAAAAAATCAAAACAGATTAGGACATCCAAGTGCTGAAAAATAAAATCAGAGGTTTATAGCCATAATTGTAATTCCAAAAGGAGAAGAAGGTGAAAATAGGGCAGAAGAAATATTTGAAGTGATAATGACAGAACTTTACAAAATTAATATCAGACATTAAATCACATAACCAAGAAGCTCAGAGAACACCAAGAAAGATGAATACAAAATATAAATACACACACACACACACACACATACATACACACATCTAGGCATATCATAATCAAACTGCAGAAATGAAAGAAAGTCAGAGAGAAAAATCTTGAAGAAGACAGAGAAAAGGGACAAAACTGGAGAGGAACAAGAATAAGAATTACAGTGGGCCTCTCATCAGAAACCATGCAAGCAAAAAGGGAGTGGAATAATAAAATATTTAAATTTTGAAAGAAAAAAAAAAACCTGCCAACCTAGAATCACATATCCAGCAAAATTACCCTTCAAAAGTGAAAAAGAAATACAGATTTTTATTTTTTCAAATATACAAAAATTGAAAAAACTCCTTATCAACAGACCTTAGGCCAATGGCGATGTTAAAAGAAGCATTTCACGTAGAAGAAAGTGGCATACATCAGAAACTTGGATCTATATAAAGAAAAGAAATTCAGTGAAAAAGAAAAACATAAAGGTAATATAAAATTTTTATTTTCCTGATCTTAATTGATCTAGAAGATAATTGTTGATTTATAGCAATTACAGTAACAGTTATTGGATGATAGGATGTGGATATCTGACATGAATAACAGTAGTTACAAGAGATGAGACAGAAGTATTGGGAATAATTGTTGTAAGGTAACCACAGTACACTTACTTTAAGTCATAAAGTGTTATTTCACCATAGACTTATGTTATTTTTTTTTAAATATATTTTAAACTCTAGGGCAACCACTCAAAGAAATTTTTTGAGTATAATTTCTATAACAAGAGGAGATAAAACAGAATAATATAACACATCCCATGGAAACCTGAGAAGGAAGAAAAACAGGAAAAAAGAAGCTAAAGAACAGATTACATGAATGATTTAATTTAATGTATAGGTCTTATAGATTCTGCAACAGTTCTGAATAAATACAGATCTATACATAAAAATATCCTCAAAGAACTTATAAAATAATTAAATAATTAAAGTGTTAAACTGAAGTCACTTACATAAAATTACATTAAGAATCATTTCTTATGGGGCGCCTGGGTGGCTCAGTCGTTAAGCGTCTGCCTTCCGCTCAGGTCATGGTCCCAGGGTCCTGGGATCGAGCCCCGCATCGGGCTCCCTGCTCAGCGGGGAGCCTGCATCTCCCTCTCCCACTCCCCCTGCTTGTGTTCCCTCTCTCACTGTATCTCTCTCTGTCAAATAAATAAAATCTTTAAAAAAAAAGAATCATTTCTTATAAAGCAATTAATGTACTAAAAATAAGCATGTTTATAAAATTAATGATCCAATTTAACAGGTTCATTTAAACATGACTTAAGGAAAACATGCCAAATACCTACAGGCATGAGATCATTGGGTCAAGATGTAGAAGGTTCTAGAAACTGTTTTATTCAATCCTATATGTAAACGCTTGTAGGAATTCACCAAATACTCTGAGCCGTTGTGATATTCAGAGGTGAACAGCAGTTAAACATTAGTACATAACAGACTGCAACTTGTCACAACAGATTGTGATGTTTATAGAGACAGATTTGTTGCTAACACTTTATGTTGCTTACTTTTGATTTTTTTTTCCAAAAAAAAACAAAAACCACAACAATTTGTTAAAAGCTATACAGTGGAAGTCTCTGAGAATCAGACAACCTGTAAGCCTGAGGGAGGAGGTAAATTCTTCATCTGACTTTGTCAAACAGAACCTCCAAGGATTTGATAGAGAAAATTTTGAGCCTGTGTCTTCATTCCTCAGGAAGAAGTAAAGGAGAAACCATACTCACTTGGCATTTACTTGAAGAGAAAAATAAAGTGTAGTGTACCACTTGTTTCCTATGGACAAGGATGGATGCTTTTCTTCAAAGGAAGAGGCAATGATTTTAAGTTAAAGGGAACCAGAGAGCATTGGAAGGAGGAAAGTATCTGTTGTACATACAAATAATGAAGGGCATGTGGTTCTACCTTTATACATCTCAGCAGAGCAGAATCATTTCTTAGAGCTTTTCCTGTTATCTGGGCCACTGGACTTAGAAAGCAATGACAAAATAATAGAAAACTCCTGAGTTATATGCCACTTTTGTTAAAATGTCATAAAGCTTTTTTAAAAAAATTCCATTGGTAACCTATTTAAATTTTTTATCTGCCTTAAAACATTTGTGACAACAAAAACTGAATGTGTTTACCTGTCAACCTTATTTAACATTTTTTTGAGGTCAGAGATAAAGCACTGATATGATTTTATAGTAAACCTGGGCAGATCGTAGAATCGAGCTCTGGGGATAAGGATATGGGGTTTGATCCCTAAATTCTGAAAATGTTCACACTGTAATCTCCCTTTTCATTCATTGCCCTTTTTTTGGTAGAACAGTGGAACCAGGTGTATTAACTAAATGGATCCTTAAAATCTTTCTGCTTTGGGCGCCTGGGTGGCTCAGATGGTTAAGCGTCTGCCTTCAGCTCAGGTCATGATCCCAGGGTCCTGGGATCGAGCCCCACGATTCTCCCTCTGACCCTCTCCCCTCTCATGCTGTTTCTCTCTCGTTCGCTCTCTAAAAAATAAATAAAAATCTTTAAAAAAAAAAATCTTTCTGCTTTATTAGAAACATTAGAAGATAAGTGACGAATATACAAATAGAATAATTATTATTTTCATTTTGTTTTTTATTTTTTTAACTTTTTATTTGAGTGTAGTGACACACAATGCTATGTTAGTTTCAGGTGTGCAACTTAGTGATTTGGCAAGTTTATACATTATTCTATGTTCACCTCAAGTATAGCTACTCTGTCCCACTACATCACTATTACAGTATCATTGACTGCAGTCCTTATGCTCTCTTTATTCCCAAGACTTATTCACCCCATAACTGGAAGCCTGTATCTCCCTCTCCCCTTCACCCATTTTGCCCATCCCTCCATCCCCCTGCCCTCTGGCAACCATCAGTTTGTTTTCTATATTTATAAGTCTGATTGCACTTTGTTTATTCTTTTATTCTTTTTTTAAATTCTAGTTATGAGTGGAATCATATGGTGTTTGTCTTTCTCAGTCTGACTTACATGGATGGACCTTGAAGGCATTATGCTAAGTAGAATATTTTTTAAACACTAATCTGTTAGTTTAATTACTGGATTCAATTATTTGCTATAAAATTTTAACTCAAATTTTAAAGTTAAATCAAATTACTCTATTGAACTATATTTTAGTATCCAAATAATTAAAACGAAGGAATATTTTGAAAACATAACTTCATAACCACTGTGCCTAAAATCTCTTCTAGCTTTATAAATGAGGGGAGAGAGGACAAAATTACAAAAACATTCATTATGTTGCATTATCTGTCCCCATGTTTCCTCAATATATATCAGGAGAGTATATTGACTATGTAATCACTCTTCCAGGTCTATAAGCAACATTAGAAATAAAGGAGACCTGGGGTGCCTGGGTGGCTCAGTCGTTAAGCGTCTGCCTTCCACTCAGGTCATGATCCCAGGGTCCTGGGATCGAGCCCTACATCGGGCTCCCTGTTTGGCGGGAAGCCTGCTTCTCCTTCTCCCTCTCCCCCTGCTTGTGTTCCCTCTCTCTCTCTCTCTCTCTCTCTGTCAAAATAAATAAATAAAATCTTTAAAAAAAAAAAAGAAAAAGAAACAAAGGAGACCTAACCATATCAAAAGTACACCATGTCACTATTTGATCCTAGGTTTACTGTTCTGTTAAAATGGCACAGTAAATACATAATGCCCCTGAATTAGGAACTCTTCTCATTTAAGCAACATTAAGTCTACATTGGAGCGAACTAAAAGACTGTTTTAAAAATATACACAAGTATGTATCTGGAAATTTATGGCAAAATTTATGAAAAATTAAGTGAATCAAATGTTTTCCGAGATGAATATCAATTTTCAAAATTAATTTATAAATCAGGAGGAAATATATACATGGAGTAAGTGCAAAATGTGGTGAATATACACTGTTAAAAAGAATTAACCATGTGCTGATATTCTTGAGGTGAACCCTATAAAAAATGTTTAGTCCATGGAGATGCTACATAAAAGAAACCAAAATCATTCAATGAAGCTACTCCAACACATATTCCAAAATAATAAAAATAAGAGCAATTGATGAGAATTCTCATTCATGAATACTGGTTACAATTTTAAAATTCATTTAACATATGTAATCAAGCTATCTATGAATGAATAATTATGATCAATGGCATATAAATGCATACAATAGCACGCAATATCAATAAAGGTTTTTATTAAATCCAATCTATAAATAATAATTAAATGAAAAAATAATCTATAATTTGATTAAAAATCATAAGAAGATGGGAATAGTTCTAAAACATCTGTAGAAATTCAACACATATCCTTAAATTTCAAATTAAATATAAGTAAATAAATAAGTTCCTCAACCTTTTCAACTATGTATATCAGAAACTTTCAGAAAGCATTGCACAATGGTAAGACAACAAAATCTTCTCACTAAAAATTTTAAAGAAAAATGTCTATTATTTCTGCTAGTATTAGCATTTATTACTCAATGTAAATAAGACAGGAAATTTTTTAAATTATAAATTTTGGAAAACGATCATTTAAGAATGATATGCTAAATATATAGAAAATTTAAGAAAATCAACTAAAATGTACCAGAACTAATAAAGTTCATGCTTAATATAGCAACACATTCAAGAATTTCTTACATATGCATGTCTGTAACCTAAAAAAAATAAATAAATAAAGGATCATTCAGAAAGGTAACAAAAATAAATCACTATCTGGGAATAAAACTAAGAAGAAACTCATAATTCATATTTCTAGCATTAATGTAGATGAGGGGAAACACATTCTCATGTAATGTTGAAGGAAGTTAAATTGTGGATATTTTGTGGTAAGCGATTTATCAATATTTCTAAAAGCCTAAAATGGGCATACTTACTGATAAATTATCCTACATAAATTAGTCTAAAAATATCAATCACTGATAACATGGAGAGAAACTGAGTAGCTGTCAATAGGAAAAATATGCAAAGGAAATGAAAAATTTTACAGCAAATTATTTCAAATTCCCAGTAACTACATAACAAGATAATTAACCTCAATCACAACTGAATTTTTTGCAAGAGAGGACAATTTATTGTTCCATATTTTTTGCAATAGTTAAAGTTGGAAAGCAAATATAATGTTCACAATAGAGGACTGGTTAATTAAAGCACAAAAATATATAAAATGATATCTGATACACATATATCAAAAAGAATAAGGTTGCTTTCTATTTCTGCAATGTAGTTATATCTCCCAGAGATAGCAATAGATTAAAAAGAAACAACCTGTAAAATATTTTCTATGGAATATCTTTTATTTAAATCATAACGTATGAAGTGTATACATTGTTTTCATTTAGACAAAGTCTAGGAATTATCCTTGTGTGGGAAGAGAGATCTGGGTTGAGAAGAGTTTGAACTTTTCATTTAAATATCCTTTGATTTTTTTAAATGTTTAATACGGAAAAGACTACCTGGACAGCAAATGTATTTCTATTTTTGTGTAACAAATTAACAGAAATTTAATTATATCTGAAAAGTCTTTTCACAGACTAACCTAGATAATGTTTGAGTAGTTGGGGGGTGTGTGCACACTTGAGACCAGGAATTTGGGGGGCCATCTTAGATTTCTCCTTAGAACAACTTTTCACCTTTTTGTTTCCTTATTACTTTCTCTCCTGCTCTCACTTGTTCTCCCTCTCCCTCTTCTCTCTTTCTTTTTCAATCTTTCTTTTTCCTAATTGAAATTATGACACCTACTGTTGCTTGTTCTCTTTTTTTAGTGTTATCTATGAATTTCCTGCTCTGAATGTATATTTGGTTTTGTAATTAAAATATAGTAAATATTTTAAAATCATAATCAAAAACATGGACAACTCTCCAAGTCAGATAATTCACTAAAAAGAAAAAGCATTAATGCAAGGGACAGATATATATTTACTAACAAATATTATGTGTGTTCACATATATGAATACATTCAGCGTTCATAAAGATAAACAAAAAAGATTTGATGAGATGATCTGTGGTGAAAACAGAGGATGATATGACTAGGCATAGCATTTAAATCATTTTTAATGATAAAAAGCTGATGATAAATTTTCAATATCACTTGTGTATTAATATTAAAAAGGAAAGCTAAGATAACAGAAGGACATGTTTATAAATGTTTTTAACTTCTCTATATATGCTTTTTTTAGAGAACTGTATTATTTTAATTTGAGAGAATATCAAATTAAAGATTTTTAAAAAGAAGGAATTGATTTAGTTCTTAATAGCATACTTTTCACTTAAAGTTCCAGATTAAGTTTGTGATAAAGTTCTAGTTAATGGAATGCATCACTTAACTTTCCACATACACCAATTAATAAGGCTTATCTTTGCCCTGGTATTGCTGCTTATATTTGGTAGACCGTTTTGAATTTGTATGGGAAAACAGAACAAAACCTTTTTTTTTTTTTTTGCAATTAGTTACCCATAAACCATCCTCATTCTAAATTGAACATAATAAAAATAAATAAATAGATAAATAAATAAATAAATAAATAAAAATAAATAAGAAAAAATCTTTAAACAACAAAAAGTTAACTTACCCAAGACCTCACAGACAGTAAGTGGCAGATCAAATTCACTCTTCAGAACCTGTGTTCTTCACTGTTAGGCTCCAGTGCTTCTCTTGCCCACGTGATTGATCCACATAATGATCTGAGTATAGGGACATTTGTGTTTTGGACAAAGTTATATGCTCAGTGCAACATTAAATAACAATAAAAATAAAGTAAATACCATGCCATGAAATAGATCAATCTTACAGACACAATGCTGAGAGAAAGAAGGTAGGCACAGGGTATTTGCTATATGGTTCTAAGATTAGTCAGTACTGTAAAAGTGAGAATAGTGGCTATACTTGGGGATGAGAGAAAATAGTTATCTGATGGAGACTCTGGGTCTTTAATTTGAGCTGCTTACATGTAGGTGTACATTTGATTAGAAATCAAACAATATTTGTGTACATTTCCTTATACATGTTATACTTAAATAAAGTAAGAAACCTTTCAAGAAATGTTAAATTTGTACATTTTCCTGAATCCGTTATGGAAAGTGTATATTTCTTTCTCTTTTTTTAACTAGCTTCAAAGCAATTAAAATTAACATAAGTAGACTATGGATATAAATACATGTATCATCAAAGATGATACATGGCATATTTTCTTCTTATTTGATTCTACTATATTTTATTCCGTTTTTCTTTTTTTTTCTTTTTCTAGGAATGGGGACTGAAAAGGCAAAATATTGCAAAGGCAGTAGGCAGATGTCATATATAAATACCACCTATTTAATAAGTGCTTAGGGACAATCTTGATGAATATTTTATTTATTTTTTATTTTCTACTTTTGTTGACAGAGATCCTGGGATAGGAATGCAATCAAACTCATCATAGTTAAATTTCATATGTTCAAAGTTTAACATCTCACTTACCAATGCCCATACTGAATATGAGAGAAGTGATATAATTGAACCTTGCCTCTTTGAATAGAACCTTGGATAAAGGAGCCCTGCTCTAGGCATTTCTTTCATATTTTAGCCTCAAAACTCTAAAAACGCTTCATCAGACCTCTTATACATATTATAGTTTACATAATTTATTTATGTATTAGTTCACTGTCACCAGGGAGTGAGTTCCAAACACTGGGTTCTGTCTGATACTTAGAGTATAATCACTGTTCATAGTCTCTGACAATTAGTTGGTGTTTAATATCTGCCTGCCAGCTATCCTGGGATCCCTGCTCTCAAGTGGAAAATATTCTTGCATTGCTGGTAAAACTCCTGAAACCACATTCTTAAAAAGTCTGCTATGACATCTTATTATAGTAATATAATATAGTGACATCAAGCACTTTACAAATGAGAAAGTGGATGGATGGATGGCTTTTCTGGTAAGACCATATTATTTACTGTTCCATGACTTTAAATCACCTTTTTTCCTTTTCTTTCTTTCTTTTTTTTTTTTTTTAAAGATCATGGTATATTATCAGTAGTGTTTGTAATATCACTAATTGTGTTCTGGAAAACTTTCAAAACACTCAGTGCAATTTAATGGTATATTTCAAAATAATGAAATAGGACCCTAAACAATGATTCAAGTCTCAAAATTTATCATTTCCCCCAAAAGAAACAGGAGTTAAGTGACCTGGCTGCATAGTTTATTCCACACTCCCATTAGCTAAATAAATAGGCTATAAGATACTATCTAGTGCTCCGTCTGACAAGGAAATGCAGACTATCATTTGTTTCCCAAACAGAGAACTTGGGCTTCAATTAGATTTAGAAATGTTACCACTAGTTAAGAATTATAAAGAAACTGGTATTTTATATTAAAAACCTCAATGCTCTGGAAACCAATGGTGCACATTATCTTCTGATGTTTACAGAGAATTCATAACTCTGTATAAATTTTTTTAACATTAGGTAGCAGATATGAACCGCACTATAGCACAGAATTTTTGGCTGTTTTATTTTTTATGGCTATACTTAAAGACTAGGTGATTTATGACATCCTCATTGATTAAAAGGAACAGTTTTTTTGGGGGGTGGTGACGAATCTAACATTTTAGGAAATGCAGGACATAAAAATTTAATTCTGAGTTTTGTTTATTCCACTTATTGTTATACAGGCATGGGACAATTTTTTTTTTAATTTTTTTAGAGCTTTGCAGAGCTTTGAAAATTATATATATTGTAAGCAGTCCTGTCTTGAGAGGTAGCCCCTATCATTACAAAATAATGCCTTTAAGTTATTTCAGAGTAGTTATGTACACAGACAAATTAACACTAACTTTAGAACACTTATGGAAACTAACATTAACCAATAACATTGTGTGAAACAATAACTTTTAACTTTTGTTTTTTTCTTATCTAAAATTGTCATTAATAATAGTACTTATGGGAAGAGGGTATGAGTATGCAACAAGTTAATATTTGTAAAAATTCTGAACATACTGATCATAACTGGTAAAACCTAATGAATGATAAATACTGTTTGACTGACCCAAGAAATAATATTCCATTTTAGTAAAATATATTTATAGAACATGCAAATCATAAATAAGGTAAATGAAATCCAATTATATGAACAATAACTCATGCAATAACCAAAATTCAAAAAATTGAATCTGGTTCCATATTTTGATAGCTCCACCTACTTGAATATTAAGCAGTAACTAAAAGTAAAGATGTAAAAAAAAATATCTATACCAAAAAAAGTCAAATGAATACTCTGTGAAAGAAGATCCAAAATGAAGTAAGCAATGCTCAGAGAGTTACTCCAAATAGAGTTGAAAGGACATTAATGTATAATATATATTGAAAGTTGTGCCCAAAGTATATTATGATAGTTTGATTTTTCAGGTGTGAAGAAAGGAGAAGAATCAAGATTGATTCCAATTTTTGTATGTGAACAACTGGAAAACAGACTTTCTATTTCTTTATTGGGGAATGGCTGGGAAGGAAAAGAATCAAAGGAGTTCTGAGAGAATGGAAAGTCAGAATTACTGAGGGAGGATAACTAGAAAAGAATTATAGATTAGATTAGGATATTTCATAAATGATCTATCACTTCATACTGATAAATTTTATTGAATCATGAAGGATTTTTAGTTATTGGAGTACTATAACCAGAATAGTGTTTTTAGAATATTACTTAGATAGTAACATAAAAATTATGCTGACAGAAAGAAACAATATGAGAAGAAAGAAAATAAGAAGCAAGAGAATATTAGGATTTATGCTATGAGGGAGGCAGGTGATAGTTGAAGAGTAGGGATTCACTCATTTTATTTCTGCTAAGTAATTGCTGTACACAATATCTTGTGTTGTGCATTGTGAGGATAACAGAGAAATCTATAATATGGTTCTTCCATTAAAAAAGCTCAAGTAAGGAGCGCCTGGGTGGCTCAGTCGTGTCATTAAGCATCTGCCTTCAGCTCAGGTCATGATCCCAGGGTTCTGGGATTGAGACCCACATCGGGCTCCCTGCTCAAGGGAGAGCCTGCTTCTCCCTCTCCCTCTGCCTGCTGCTCTGCCTACTTGTGCTCTCTCTCTCTGTGTCAAATAAATAAATAAAATCTTTAAAAAAACAAAAAAAAGCTCAAGTAATTAACAAAGTTACTTGAAATCCTAAATGATTATTATGTATATTTTTCTTCAATCTAGGGTCTTACCAACAGATACAGTTTTTTTAATAAGTTAACAGTATTTTTCTAAGCAAAATTTACCTATTATTCTACACAACTGGCAAGTGATAATTTATAATATTAATTTATATGTATACACATATATGCACATGTAACTCTACTTCAGTTAAAAAGATCCATTCAGAATTAATACATTACATAAATAAAGAATGAATTTGAAGTATTTCAAATCATTAAAATATATCTAAATAAAGAACTGAAAAAAAACAGAACCAAGAATCTAGGCATGTATAGAAGAGGAAGAGTTAAAGGTATCAGCAGATATTTCCTGACAGCCTGGATGAGAAGAGAACACAAGGGCTCCTGTGAGGGTCACTGACTCATTTAAAATAAATAAATAAATCTCATTTTCACTACAGTTTTCTTTCTTTTTAAAAAAATATTTTTATTTATTTATTTGACAGAAAGAGAGAAAGAGAGGGAACATGAGCAAGGGGAGTGGGGGAGGGAGAAGCAGATTCCCCACTGGGCAGGGAGCCCAATGTGGGGCTTGATCCCAGGATCCTAGGATCACAACCTGAGCCAAAGGCAGAAACTTAAGGACTGAGCCACCCAGACGCCCCTCACTACAGTTTTCTTAACATTAATCTCAGTGAATTTTCATGCAGGATGCTTAATAAATATTTTTGATTTGGCAAACCAAGACTATTTTCTTACAATGAGTTTTCTACAATTTTGCACAATATATTTGATAGTTACACAGTACATCTAAAATGGTCTGTCTTTAATACCTACGATAGCTTAAAACAAGATTTAGTTGACTTTACATAAATTAAGTTCAATGAATCTCAGTGTAGGATGGTGCCAAATGTCAAAAGAAAGCAAGCTTGGCCAAAAAAATACATGACAGGATAGCTGGCTTATTATACTTCCTTTATGTCAATCATGCTGTTTTATGTAGACTTCATTTAATTCTGATGTCTACTCTATGAAATAAGCACAGTTATTACCCCCAATTTGCAGAAACGGATCCTGGTAGTCTGAGTAACTATGAGATATTATAGTAAAAAAAAAAAAAAAAAAACATGACAAAGAATTACTTTGATCCTGTTGTTCAGCCTGCAGTGTAATCTCCCAATAAGTTTTTAAATAATACTGAGGGGAGTACAAGTGAAATCATAGATGCTGCCTCATACTCTCTGAGTAAAGGCCACAGAATGTATGCAATCCTCAGTAAAATTGGAAAGGACTCAATTATTTCACAATATACGTTTTTCAAAAAAAGTTTTTATTTAAAATACAGTTAGTTAACATACAGTGTGGTATTAGTTTTTGGTGTACAACACCCGGTGCTCATCACAACAAATTGGACAACCTAGAAAAAATGGACAAATTCCTAAAAACATATAAATTACCAAAACTGAAATAGGAAGATATAGAAAACTTGAACAGACCAATAACTAGCAAAAAATTGAATCATAATAAAAAATATCACAAGAAACAAAAGTCCAGGAACAGATGGCTTCACAGGCAAATTCTAACAAAAATTTAAAGGAGAGTTTATACTTATTCTCTAAGTATTCCAAAAAAAATGGAAAAAAAGGGAAAACTTCAAAATTCATTCTATGAGGACAGCATTACTCTGATACCAAAACCATATAAAGACACTACTAAAAGAGAGAACTACAGGGCATTATCCCAGATGAACATAGATGCAAAATTTGCAATAAAATTCTAGCAAACCAAATCCAACAATACAATAAAAAAGGTCATTTACCATGATCAAGTGGAATTTATTCATGGGTAGCATGGGTGGTTTAATATTCTCAAATCAGTCAACATGATACATCACATCAATACGAGAAAGGATAAGAACCATATAATCATTTCAATAGATGAAGAAAAAGCACTTGACAAAGTACAACTATTCATGGCAAAAACCCTCAACAAGGTAGGATTATAAAGGTTGTATATGGAAAACCCACATAACTAACATCACCCTTAATGTGGAAAAACTGAGGGCTTTTCTTCTAAGGTCAGGAACAAGACAAGAATGTCTACTCTCATCACTTTTATTCAACATAGTACTGGAAGTCCTAGCCATAGCAATCACTCAAGAAAAAAAGAAATACAGGCCATCTAAATTGGTAAGGAAGAAGTAAAACTATGACTACTTGCAGATGACATGACATTTTATATACAAAACCAGAGAAACCACCAAAAAGCTGTTAAAACTGATGAAAGAATCCAGTAATGTCACATGATACAAAATGAATCTACAGAAAACTGTTGCATTTCTATACACCAATAATGAAGCAGCAGGAAGAGAAATTAAGAAAACAATCCCATTTACAGTTGCACCAAAAATGATAAGATACCTAGGAATAAACCTAACCAAAGAAGTGAAAGACCTGTACTCTGAAAACTATGAAATACTGATGAAAGAAATTGAAGATTAGGCAAAGAAATGGAAAGATATTCCATGCTCATGGATTGGAAAAACAAATATTGTTTAAATGTCTATACTACCCAAAGCAATCTGCACATTTGATGCAATCCTTATTGAGATACTAAAAGCATTTTTCACAGAGTTAGAACAAAATATCTTAATACTTATACAGAATGACAAAAGACCCTAAATAGCCAAAGCAACCTTAAAAAAGGAAATCAAAGCTGTAGGCATCACAATTCCAGACTTCAAGATATATTATAAAACTATAGTAATCAAACAGTATGGTACTGGAACAAATATAGACACATAGATTAATGGAACATAATAGAATATCCAGAAGTGAACCCACAACTATATGGTGAATTAATCTTTAAAAGCAAGGAAGACTATCCAATAGGAAAAAGATAGTCTCTTCAACAAATGCTGTTGGGAAAACTGGACAGCAACACACAAAAGAATGAAACTGGACCACTTTCTTATACCATACACAAAAAGAAATTCAAAATGGATTAAAGACCTAAATGTGAGACTCAAAACCATAAAAATCCTAGAAGAGAACAAAGGCAGTAACTTCTTTGACATCAGCCATAGCAACTTCTTTCTAGATTTGTCCTCTGAGGCCAGGGAAACAAAATCAAAGATAAACTATTTGGTTTATATCAAAATTAAAAGTGTCTGCACAGGGAAGGAAACAATCAACAAAACTAAAAGTGACCCACAGAATGAGAGAAGATATTTGCAAATAATATACCTGATAATGTGTTAGTATCCAAAATATATAAAGGACTTAAAAACCTCAAAACCAAAAAATGAATAATCCAATTAAAAAATGGGCAGAAGACATGAATAGACATTTCTCCAAAGAAGACATCCTGATGGCCAACAGAAACATGTAAAGATACTCAACATCACTTACCAACAGGGAAATGCACATCAGAACTAGGTTGAGATATCACCTCACACCTGTCAGAATGGGTAAAATAACCCAAGAAAAAAAAGGTGTTGACTAGGATGTGGAAGAAAAGGAACTTTCTTACACTGTTGGTGGGAATGTAATCTCGTGCAGCCATTGTGGCAAAAAATATAGAGGTTCCTCAAAATGTTAAAAATGGATCTACCCTATGATCTACCAATCAGCCTACTGGGTATTTACTCAAATACAAAAACCCTAATTCAAAAGGATACAGCAAGCTGGTATTTATAGCAGCATTATCTACAATAGCAAAATTATGGAATCAGCCCATGTCCATTGACTAAGGAATGGATAAAGAAGAGTATATAATAATGGAATTTAATATATTATAATATAATAATAATGGAATATTATTCAGCCATACCAAAGTATGAAATCTTGCCATTTGCAAAGACATGGATGAATCAGAGGGAATAATGCTAAGCAAAATAAGTCTGTCAGAGAAAGACAAATACCATATGATTTCACTTGTGAAATTTAAGAAACAAAACAAATGAGCAAAGGGAAAAAATGAGAGAGAGAGAGTGACACATCAAGAAACAGTCTCTTAGTTATAGAGAACAAACCGATGGTTACCAGAGGGGAGGATGGTGGGGGGATGAGGTGAATGGATGATGGGGATTAAGGAGCATACTTGTTATGAGCTTGGGGTGATGTATGGAATTGTACAGTCACTATATAGTACATTTGAAACTAATATAACACTGTATGTTAATTACCGGAATTAAAATAAAAACATAAGGGGCGCCTGGCTGGCTTAGTCAGAAGAGCAAACAACTCTTTTTTTTTTTTTTTTTTTTTTTTTTTTTAATTATGTTCAGTTAGCCACTGTATCATTAGTTTTTGATGTAGTGTTCAATGATTCATTAGTTGCGTATAACACCCAGTGTTCATCACAACATGTGCCCTTCTTAATACTTAATATTCATCACCCTGTTACCCCATCCCTTCACCCCCTTCCCCTCTGAAACCCTCAGTTTGTTTCCCAGGGTCCATAGTCTCTCATGGTTTGTCTCCTCTTATTTCTCACCCTTCAGTTTTCCCTCCCTTTCCCTATTGTCCTACATGCTATTGCTTATGTTCCACATATGAGTGAAACCATATGATAATTGTCTTTCTCTGCTTCACTTATTTCACTTAGCATAATCCCCTCCAGTTCCATCCATGTCGATGCAAATGGTAGGTATTCATCCTTTCCAATGGCTGAGTAATATTCCATTGTATATATGGACCACATCTTCTTTATCCATTCATCTGTTGAAGGGCATCTTGGCTCTTTCCACGGTTTGGCTATTTTGGACATTGCTGCTATGAACACTGGGGTGCAGGTGCCCCTTCTTTTTACTACATCTCTATCTTTGGGGTAAATACCTAGTAGTGCAATTGCTGGGTCATAGGGTAGTTCTACTTTTAACATCTTGAGGAACCTCCACACTGTTTTCCAGAGTGGCTGTACCAGTTAAGCAAGCTACTCTCGATCTCAGGGTTTTGAGTTCAAGCCACACATTGGGCATGGAGCCTACTTTAAAGAAAACAAAAACAAACATAAAATAAAAACTTGAAATGTGAGAGGTGCCTGGGTGGCTCAGTCATTAAGTGTCCTGCCTTCAGCTCAGGTCATGATCCCAGGGTCATCAGATTAAAATTAAAACTATGTTTATTTTTTAAATGGGGTGATGATAAGTCAACATTTGAATGAAAAATGCATGCATCTAATCACAAGTTGTAATCAGTCTTACAAATACCAATATCTGTTTGTACTTCTATAAAAAACACATATATAAATAATTTTTCTTATTTAAGAGGATTTCTTGTTAATAATTTCAAAATTGCTTTTGAAATAGTATACTTTGTATAATTATGGCTTTGGTCTACTTAGAGGCCTTTTGCATGACATAGTTCTTCTTAGGTTTTCAACCCAAATTAATTAGTAAACTGTATATTGAAAACAAACTCTGCCTCAATGTCAGCATCATTCATTAATTCCAAATCAAAATAGACATGCAATAGCAAGGAAAACCATATGGTATACTCCAGGCTTTTAGAAAAGTTTCTGGTGCCAACACATTCTTTTTAAATGCAATAGAGTGAAGGTCATTTGGGGATAAATAATAACATTTTGTGTCCTTTTATTGCAACAGAATTCATTCATAAAGACATTACAATGTCTACTAACTTCTCAACACTGAACAGTAACAGCAAATAAATCTAAATATTTTAAAATATTGAATGACAGACTACATTTCTAGATACCATTCATTGCTTAATTTTGCATTCTGGTGTAGTAGGTCAAAGTGTTTGAGACTTCAATCACATAAAAAGTATTAATTATATGCTTTGACTAGAGTCTCAGCAATGGTATAAAATGTAAGTTATATTAAAAAGCAAAAATAAAAAGAATAATTATTTACAGGCTAATACTGGAAAAAGTAGAAGGTCATCAAAGTATACTAATCATAAGTTCCATTGCTATAGAAATCAAATGCAAAAAAAAAAAAGATACACTGTCTAGAGAAGACATCATGAAAACGTTCACCAAAAGTAAAAAGTTGATGTTGAATGATCATTTGAAATCATGTGCAAATGTAAATATATGTCACATTGGAAACTGAGAGTTTGAGCAATGTTTCAAGGTACTCTAACTTAAATGTAGTGTCCAATGAGTGAAGCTCTTTCTCATCTATACTTTTTCTCATACTCTGAGATCATTTTGTTTTTTGCCTGGTTAGGATCTATTATGTTCTTATGTAACATGCTGTATTTCTGTTTTATACCCCATGTTACAACTGTACCTAATAATACTTGTGCAAATATTTTTTCATATGTATTTTCCCTTCTAGGATATCTGCTCAATGTGAACAAGGACCACGTTTCTTGTTTATAACTGTGTCCCTGATACCTGACACATAGTAGATAATACACATTTGCTGTATAGAATGTACTAAGCAAAAAGATATAGAGTCACAAAAAGCCAAAAAAAATTAAAAGCATATAGTCAAGTAGGTTACAAGTTGAGCTGTAAAAGAACACATTGAAAAAAAAACATATTCATATATGTTCCGCTCTCCAATTGTGATTTAACATATGAAAATTGAGGTTAGAGAAATGTGACAAAATTTTAGTAATTTAGAGAAGTGAAGAAATATTTTTGGATTAGATACTTCTAAGAATGTTAACTCTCAATTGCTGTTCTAGTAAACGGTAATGAATATCATGAGAAAATCTTTCATTTATATCCATGAATACAAACATTTCAGAGTTCATGATTACCTTTGAGAATCTGATTAAAGCTTTAGATCCTCTCGAGCAGAAGATAATACATACAAAAAAACACAGATGCATATCCATTATATTTTGCTATTCGGTATACGTCATGAACTTCCTGACTCATTGATGGGTTCCAACTTACAGCCCTAATTAAGACTGAAAGAAAATATTTTCATACTGTTTAAAATTGTAGCTGCAGTATAAAAGGCAAAGAGATTGATCTATATTTTTCCTTATGTTTAAAGACTTTGCTGAATCACAGTGTTTGACTCTTGATTCGATGGTAGTCTCTTTGATTCATTTAACCTTCTACAGAGCCAATTTTACATTTCTTTGAACTATTTTTAGGTGTCAATAATAATCTGCATAGATTGAATCAGAACTACATCCCACAAAGAGTGCACTGGTGATTTGGGTATTCTCAAGTTAAATTACAAGTATGTTCGAAGCTAAAGTGAGTTTTAAATGGTCCTTGTAGTTGTTGTTTAAAGAAAGATCCTTAAACAAGTACCCTGGGGATGATAACCATAATGCCACCTCAGTGCACGGCAGGCCGCTCTTCCATGGAACATAAAATGCCTCACACATACCGTCAGAGCTAGGAAGGTGGACGTGTAAACAACTTTCCAGTTGGTGAGGATGCCACTCTACTGTGGAGAGATCATTGCTTTCATAATAAAGTCCTCAGAGGATACAACTAAAGAGAGCAGAGAAGGAACAATAGTTTCTGTATGAGGACTTTTCCAACTGAGAATGATCAAAGAGATCACTTCCTAGGATGGAGCTAATACTTAATTAGCTCAAAATTAGGCATGCACATGAACCTGCGGAAGACTGCTCTAAATCCACATAAAACTTTTTATCTCTTCCTTTTTTTTTTTTTTTTTTTTCAGAAAAAGGAAGCTATAGAGCAGTCGGGTTTTACTGTTTTTTTTTTTTTTTTTTTTTTTTTTAAGATTTTATTTATTTATTTGTCAGAGAGAGAGCACAAGCAGGGGGAGCAGCAGAGGTAGAAGAAGGCTCTCCACCTAACAAGGAGCCTGATGTGGGACTCGATCCCAAGACCCCTGGATCATGATCTGAGCCGAAGGCAGGTGCTTAACTGACTGAGCCACCCAGGCATCCTGAGTGGTAGGTTTTTACAACTTTATTTTTTAACAACTGCATATATGTATATATATTTACATACATCTATACATATATATATAAACATAAATTTTCCATGTCTAATTTCCTCATCCATGGAATTAAGGTAAGAAAAGATACCTTTGTCATCCTTCTGTGAGGGATAAATGAACCACTAACCACCATTTTTGGCACATAGTGATATCTCAGTATTAAATTCAACTAATATAAATGCCAGTATTAATATATGTAATTTTATTAAAATGTGAGTATTGACATTACAGTATGACTTATTACTTGCACTTTACAGAAGCTATTTAAACTTTCTGATAATTGTGTAGATCCTTTGGAAGCAATTGTGCAAAGTATTTATGATTTACTGCCAATTATTTATAATATGTTTTTCTTTAATAGGTATACTATAAGTCATGCCAATTTATAAAATTAATTTTCAAAATATGTGATTTTTATATAGTATGTTTCCCAAAATGGTTTAGAGTTTTTGAACTATAAAGGGTATACTATTTCTTTTTTTAATTTTGAATGAGGGTTGAAATTATATCAAACATGATGTTTTCTCATACAGCAAATTCAGAATGGTCATTAATGTATTTACATTCTCAAAGGTAATTAGCTTTTGGTGGTATTGTTTCAGAATTCACAAACTTTTTTTTTTAGTAAGTTCTGCTACTCCCTAAATGTCTATAAAATTAGGTATTTTCAATGAGAGAAATTTAACATTCTTTTTTTTTTTTTTTCCTCTCTTGACAACAGTACCTTACAAATCCATGCCAAATGAGGCAAAAAAATCCCTGGGTATCTTAAAGAGAAAAAAATAATGTAGGTAAACAGATAAATCTTTAGAACATTTGTCTTTATGGGAGAAATTCCTACTGTTGGTCTCTAACCTGCAGGGCATTAGTCTTCTCTAAATTGCCAATGGTGTCCCACAGCTCAATGATAAATAGAAATCACTGGAAGAAATAGCACATTCTTCCACAGAGAATTTCCAGACAGACATAGGCCTTTAAGGAAATTACATACACAAAAGTGATTATTTTCTATTATGGCATACTTTACCTTATGTCTTTATGCAAAGTTATTTTCTCAACTGTGCAAAAAAAAAAAAAAATCACTTTGAATAAGCCATTAGATAAAAAATGTACACTAACATGATTGCTTATTATTTAAACTAAACTAAAATAAATATAGGATGTTCTATATAAAATCATTATGTATTAAGTGATTTATCACCAAGTACTGTTTTTTATTTTCAAATCAACATTTAAAAATTATGTTCTTGTTTGAAGTGGTAAGTTTTACTTATTATCCAGTTAACACCTTTTTTTTGGGGGGGGGAGCCATTAAAAATAACTTTCTTTCTTTTTTTTTGAATTTTTCTTTTTCCCTTTATCAACCAACATCTTATCAATCCCTTTTTAAAAATCTTTTTTATTTTTCATTTCTAGAGACATATTCTAGCCCTTCATAGTAGTTAACCTTATTTTTGGTATAGATAGATAGACAGATAGATGATAGATAGATGATAGATAGATAGATAGATAGATAGATAGATAGATAGATAGATAAGTTGTTCTCGCTTTAAAATTTTGGGATACACTTTCTTCTAACAGACCAAAATATACCCTAAATCTCTAGTGTATGGCTTTGTTCTAGTCTTCTGCCTGATCATATTCGCTCCCCTTTTTTTAATTCCTCTTTTCTTTCTTCAACCAACATTTTATCTTATTAATTCCTTTTACAAAATCTTTTATACTTTTCATCTTTACAGCATATTCCATCCCTTTATCATATTTACCCTTATTTTTGTACATATATAAGTTTTTCTTTCATTAAAATTTTGGGAGGCACTTTCTTCTAACAGACCAAAATATGCCCAAAATCTAGTATGTGGCACGGATCTATGCACCAGCCTGATCATATTTGATCATATTCTTTATTTGTATCTTTTCCTTTTCTTTTTTTTTTTCTTTTTTCTTTCTTTCCCTTTCTTTCCCCCGATTTCAGGTCTCTTCTGATTTGCTCAGTGTATATTTTTCTGCAGTCATTGTTACCCTGTTAGCATTTCGTTCTCTCATTCATCTATTCTTCTCTGGACAAAATGACAAAATGGAAAAAATCACCTCAAAAAAGAAAAGAGGCAGTACCAACTGCCAGGGACCCAATCAATACGGACATTAGTAAGATGTTGGAAATAGAGTTCAGAATGACGATTTTAAAGATACTAGCTGGGCTTGAAAAAAGCATGGAAGATAATAGGGAAACCCTTTCTGGAGAAATAAAAGAACTAAAATCTAACAAAGTAGAAATCAAAAAGGCTATTAATGAAGTGCAATTAAAAATGGAGGCTTTAACGGCTAGGATAAATGAGGCAGAAGAGAGAATCAGTGATATAGAAGACCAAATGATGGAAAATACAGCAGCTGAGAAAAAGAGAGATAAACAACTACTGGATCACGAGGGCAGAATTTGAGAGATAAGTGATAACATAAGAGGAAACAATATTAGAATAATTGGGATCCCAGAAGAAGAAGAAGAGAGAGGGGGGCAGAAGGCATATTGGAGCAAATTATAGCAGAGAACTTCCCTGATGTGGGGAAGGAAACAGGCATCAAAATCCAGGAAGCACAGAGAACTCTTCTCAAAATCAATAAAAATAGGTCAACACTCCAACATCTAATAGTAAAACTTATGAGTCTCAGAGACAAAGAGAAAATCCTGAAAGCAGCTTGGGACAGGAGATCTGTAACCTACAATGGTAGAAACATTAGATTGGCAACAGACCTATCCACAGAGACCTGGCAGGCCAGAAAGGACTGGCCTGATATATTCAGAGCACTAAATGAGAAAAATATGCAGCCAAGAATACTGTATCCAGCTAGGCTGTCATTGAAAAATAGAAGGAGAGATAAAAAGCTTCCAGGACAAACAAAAACTAAACGAATTTGCAAACACAAAGCCAGCCCTACAAGAAATCTTGAAAGGGGTCCTCTAAGCAAAGAGAGAGCCTAAAAGTAACATAGACCAGAAAGGAACACAGACAATATACAGTAGCAGTCAGCTTACAGGCAATACAATGGCACTAAATTCCTATCTTTCAATAGTTACCCTGAATGTAAATGGACTAAATGCCCCAATCAAAAGACCCAGGCTATCAGATTGGATTAAAAAATAAGACCCATCGATATGCTCTCTGCAAGAGGCTAATTTTAGACCCAAAGACACCCCAGATTGAAAGTGAGGGGGTGGAAAACCATTTACCATGCTAATGGACACCAAAAGAAAGCTGGGGTGGCAATCCTTATATCAGACAAATTAGATTTTAAACCAAAGACTGTAATAAGAGATGAGGAAGGACACTATATCCTACTTAGAGGGTCTATCCAACAAGAAGATCTAACAATTGTAAATATCTATGCCCCTAACATGGGAGCAGCCAATTATATAAGGAAATTAATAACAAAAGCAAAGAAACATATTGACAACAATAGTGGGGGACTTTAACACCCCCCTCACTGAATTGGACAGATCATCTAAGTTAAAAGATCAACAAGGAAATAAAGACTTTAAATGACACACTGGACCAAATGGACTTCACAGATATATTCAGAACATTCCATCCCAAAGCAACGGAATACACATTCTTCTCTAGTGCCCATGGAACATATTCCAGAATAGATTACATCCTACGTCACAATTCAGGTCTCAACCGGTACCAAAAGATTGAGATCATTCCCTGCATATTTTCAGACCACAATGCTTTGAAACTAGAACTCGATCACAAGACAAAAGTCAGAAAGTACTCAAATACATGGAGGCTAAAGAGATTCCTACTAAAGAATGAATGGGTCAGCCAGGAAATTAAAGAAGAATTAGGGGCTCCTGGGTGGCTCAGTCATTAAGCGTCTGCCTTAGGCTCAGGTCATAATCCCAGGGTCCTGGGATTGAACCCCGCATCGGGCTCCCTGCTCAGCAGGAAGCCTGCCTCTCCCTCTCCCCCTACCTCTGCTTGTGTTCCCTCTCTCGCTGTGTCTCTCTCTGTCAAATAAATAAAATCTTAAAAAGAGAAGAATTAAAAAAATTCAAGGATACAAATGAAAATGAAAACACAACTGTTCAAAATCTTTGGGATGCAGCAAAGGCAGTCCTAAGAGGCAAGTATATAGCAATACAAGCCTTTCTCAAGAAACAAGAAAGGTCTCAAGTACACAACCTAACCCTACACCTAAAGGAGCTGGAGAAAGAACAGCAAATAAAGCCTAAGCCCAGCAGGAGAAGAGAAATAATAAAGATCAGAGAAGAATCAATGAAATAGAAACGAAAAGAACAGTAGAATAGATCAATGAAACTAGGAGCTGATTCTTTGAAAGAATTAACAAGATTGATAAACCCCTGGCCAGACTTATCAAAAAGAAAAGAGAAATGACCCAAATCAACAAAATCATGAATGAAAGAGGAGAGATCACAACCAACACCAAAGAAATACAATTATAAGAACATATTATGAGCAACTCTAGGCCAGCAAATTAGATAATCTGGAAGAAATGGATGCATTCCTAGAGATGTATCAACTCTTAAAACTGAACCAGGAAGAAATAGAAAACCTGAACAGACCTATAACCACTAAGGAATTTGAAGCAGTCATCAAAAATCTCCCAACAGACAAAAGCTCAGGGCCAGATGGCTTCCCAGGGGGATTCTACCAAACATTTCAAGAAGAATTAATACCTATTCTTCTGAAACTGTTCCAAAAAATAGAAATGGAAGGAAAACTTCCAAACTGGTTTTATGAGGCCACCATTACTTTAATCCCCAAACCAGACAAAGACCCCATCGAAAAGGAGAATTATAGACCAATATCCTCATGAACATGGATGCAAAAATTCTCACCATAATACTAGCCAATAGGATCCAACAGTACATTAAAAAGATTATTCACCATGACCAAGGGGATTTATCCCTGGGCTGCAAGGCTGGTTTAACATCTGCAAATCAATCAACGGGATACAATACATTGAGAAAAGAAAGAACAAGAACCATATGATCTTCTCAATAGATGCAGAAAAGCTTTTGACAAAGTACATCATCCTTTCTTGATCAAATCTCTTCAGAGTATAGGGATCAAGGGTACATACCTCAATATCATAAAAGCCATCCATGAAAAAGCTACAGCAAATATCATTCTCAATGGGGAAAAACTGAGAGCTTTCCCCCTAAGGTCAGGAACACGGCAGGGATGCCCAGTATCACCACTGCTATTCAACATAGTATTAGAAGTCCTAGCCACAGTAATCAGACAACAAAAAGAAATCAAAGGTATCTGAACCAGCAAAGAAGTACTCTCACTCTTTGCAGATATGATACTTTATGTGGAAAACCAAAAAGACTCCACCCCAAAACAGCTAGAACTCATACAGGAATTCAGTAAAGTGGCAGGATATAAAATCAATGCACAGAAATCAGGGGCATTCCTATACAGCAACAAGACAGAAGAAAGAGAAATTAAGGAGTCAATCCCATTTACAATTGCACCCAAAACCATAAGATACCTAGGAATAAATCTAACCAAAAAGGCAAAGAATCTGACCTCAGAAAACTATAAAATACTCATGAAAGAAATTGAGGAAGACACAAAGAAATGGAAAAGCTTTCCATGCTCATGGATTGGAAGAACAAATATTGTGAAGACGTCAATGCTACCTAGGGCAATCTACACATTTAATGCAATCCCTATCAAAATACCATCCACTTTTTTCAAAGAAATGGAACAAATAATCCTAAAATTTGAATGGAACCAGAAAAGACCCCGCATAGCCAGAGGAACATTGAAAAAGAAAAGCAAATCTGGTGGCATCACAATTCTGGACTTTGAGCTCTATTACATAGCTGTCATCATCAAGACAGTATGGTACTGGCAAAAAAACAGGCACATAGATCAATGGAACAGAATAGAGAGCCCAGAAATGGACCCTCAACTCTATGGTCAGCTAATCTTCGACAAAGCAGGAAAGAATGTCCAATGGAAAAAAAGACAGTCTCTTCAACAAATGGTGTTGGGGAAATTGGACAGCCACATGCAGAAGAATGAGAGTGGACCATTTCCTTACACCACACGCAAAAATAGACTCCAAATGGTTGAAAGACCTCAATGTGAGACAGGAGTCCATCCAAATCCTAAAGGAGAACACAGGCAGCAACCTCTTCCATCTCAGCCGCAGCAACTTCTTCCTAGAAACATCACCAAAGTCAAGGGAAGCAAGGGCAAAAATGAAGTATTGGGACTTCATCAAGATAAAAAGCTTTTGCAGTCAACAAAACTAAAAGATAACCACAGAATGGGAGAAGATATTTGCAAATGACCTATCAGATAAAGGGCTAGTATCCAAAATCTATAAAGAACTCATTAAACTCAACACCCAAAGAACAAATGATCCAATCAAGAAATGGGCAGAAGCCATGGACAGATATTTTTCTGAAGAAGACATCCAAATGGCCAACAGACACATGAAAAAGTGCTCAGCATTGCTCAGCATCAGGGAAATCCAAATCAAAACCTCAATGAGATACCACCTCACACCAGTCAGAATGGCTAAAATTAATAAGTCAGGAAATGACAGATGTTGGTGGGGATGCAGAGAAAGGGGAACCCTTCTACACTGTTAGTGGGAATGCAATCTGGTGCAGCTACTCTGGAAAACAGTATGGAGGTTCCTCAGAAAGTTGAAAATAGAGTTACTATATGACCCAACAATTGTACTACTGGGTATTTAATCCAAAGATACAAATATAGAGATCCAAAGGGGTACATGTATCCTGATGTTTATAGCAGCAATGTCCACAATAGCCAAACTGTGGAAAGAGCCAAGATGTCCATCGACAGATGAATGGATAAAGAAGAGGTGGTATATGTATACAATGGAATATTATGCAGCCATCAAAAGGAATGAGATCTTGCCATTTGCAATGACGTGGATGGAGCCGGAGGGTATTATGCTCAGCAAAAAAGTTAATCAGAGAAAGACATGTATCATATGACCTCACTGATATGACGAATTCTTAATCTCAGGAAACAAACTGAGTATTGCTGGAGTGGTGGGTGTTGGGAGGAATGGGGTGGCTGGGTGATAGACATTGGGAAGGGTATGTGCTATGGTGAACGCTGTGAATTGTGTAAGACTGATGAATCATAGACCTGCATCTCTGAAACAAATAATACACTATATATAAAAAAAAGAAGAAGATAGTAGGAAGGGAAAAATGAAGGGGGGAAATCGGAGTGGGAGACGAACTATGAGAGACAAAGGACTCCAAGAAACTGAGGGTTCTAGAGGGGAGGGGGTGGGGAGAAGCCAGCCTGGTGATGGGTATTAAAAAGGGCATGTACTGAATGGAACACTGGGTGTTATACGCAAACAATGAATCATGGAACACTACATCAAAAACTAATGATGTAATGTATGGTAATTAACATAACATAAAAAAAAGAAATATTGACTTATTACCCATTATGGAAAATGAGATATAGTAGGCTAAAAATTAACACTACAGAGAGAAAGCAAAAAAAAAAAAAAAAAAAGGAAAAAAAGAAAATATATTGATAATCTTATCGAATTTATATTATTTTACCTTATCATAAATAGAATACATTATCAAACTTTTTAAAAAGTTTAAGCAGTTATATTATCCTAGATAATAGAGCCCATTTCAATTTTTATTAAAGGCTTTAACATTCAATTCAGCAAATGTCCGTGGAATATCAACCAGGACCCCACAAAAGCCTCGTGTATAATTATCACTTTCAATAAATTATGTTTTAAAATATATGTACTTACTCTGGATAAAGAAGATGTAGTATATATATACAATGGAATATTATGCAGCCATCAAAAGGAATGAGATCATGCCATTTGCAACGATGTGGATGGAACTGGAGGGTATTATGTTGAGCGAAATAAGTCAAACAGAGAAAGACATGTATCATATGACCTCACTGATATGAGGAATTCTTATTCGCAGGAAACAAACTGAGGGTTGCTGGAGTGGGGGGTGGGGTGGGAGGGAGGGGTGACTGGGTAATAGACACTGGGGAGGGTATGTGCTCTGGTAAGTGCTGTGAATTGTGCAAGACTGTTGAATCTCAGATCTGTACCTCTGAAACAAATAATGCAATATATGTTAAGAAAAAAAGAAGAAGAAGAAGAAGGTAGCAGGAGGGGAAGAATGAAGGGGGGAAATTGGAGGGGTAGACGAACCATGAGAGATGATGGACTCTGAAAAACAAACTGAGGGTTCTAGAGGGGAGGGGGGTGGGAGGATGGGTTAGCCTGGTGATGGGTATTGAGGAGGGCACGTTCTGCATGGAGCACTGGGTGTTATGCACAAACAATGAATCATGGAACACTACATCTAAAACTAATGATGTAATGTATGGGGATTAACATAAGAATAAAAAATTAAAAATAAATAAAAAATAAATAAAAAATAAAAAATATGTACTTACTCATATTAAATTTGAAATTAATTTTAAAATTAATACTTCAGACACTAAAATAGCCACATATTTTACATAGCTGGGTTACAAGAATCAGCATGTAGTAAGGTTAATTTAATGGATCTAAAGAAGTGAATGCCCTTCAAAAAATTACTAGAGTAAAACAATTAGCCTTCATTAATTCTTGATTGTAAATTTTCTTATTTTATAAAAATGTCTTAAATTTAGGTTATTGTTGAAGGTCATAGTGCATAAATATAAAATGTTTCCATTATATTTCAAGTGGAATGTAGAAAATTGGATGTACTATCAGAATTCCTGGGTTGATTTATTATTTCAGTGGATATCCTTAAGCAAATCATTTAACATTAATCTTCTTCTCCAAATTAAAAAACAGTTGATAAAAATAATTCTTCCATTCAAATATGCTTTTTATAGATATTAACTGAGATAAACCACATTTTGGACTACATTCATGTGGCCCTATTTCCTACGATTTTCTATTAACAAAGCTCTATCATCCAAAAGTCTTTGAACACTTGGACTAAAAGAGTGTATATGGTATACATATTTAGTGTTAAAGCAATGCTTATTGATTAAATTAATAAATATTTTGAAAAGTATTTTACAAATAATAAATCATTTTTTGTTTTTATTATTGCAAGTAAATGGCTTACTAGAGGAGATCTATGAAGCATTTTGATTATCCAAAACATGGAAACCAATTTTTTTCCTCTAATTTTCAACTAACCAGGATAAGATTAAACCAAAAACTTTTATTTCTTTTCCAAATACCATTACATATAAAATGGAATGACATGGTATAAACCAAAAGAGTCAAAGGCAATA
This sequence comes from Mirounga leonina, assembly GCF_011800145.1. Taxonomy (NCBI): domain Eukaryota; kingdom Metazoa; phylum Chordata; class Mammalia; order Carnivora; family Phocidae; genus Mirounga; species Mirounga leonina. Next base: position 31,219,375 of record NW_023270320.1, on the reverse strand, counting down.
CAAAACCCTTAAAATTTGCATAGTCTTAATTTCTAATTCTAAGATGAAAGTATAAAAGGGGGCATTTTCACTTTCTACACTTCAAAACACAATATTGGGAAAAATATTAAAGTTGAGAAATGTATTAACACAAGACTGCAAAAGAATGGAATAAAAGAAGTGGGTGAATAAGGAATTTTAACAAAGAAGATCAACAGATATATTAGACAGAGGTAAAAAAAGGTGATAAAGTTTAGAAGAGAGAGAATGGAAAACACAAGATTTGTAGAGAGAGTATCTGATAATTTACGAAAACAAAGGGAAGATACTGTGTTCTGGATTAATAAACTCTATGAATGTAAAGGTAAAAAGTACTTTAGAAATAATAGCTGTGACAGGGGTGCCTGGGTTGTTGGCTCAGTTGGTTAAGCATCTGACTCTTGATTTCAGATCAGGTCATGATCTCAGGGTTGGTGAGATTGAGCCCTGCATTTGGCTTTGTTCTGGGCTGGAGCCTGCTTAAGATTCTCTCTCTGTCTCCCTCAGCCCCTGCTCTCTTGTGCTGTGTCTCTTAAAAAAAAAGAAAGAAAAAAAGAAATAATAGCAGTGACATTATAATATTACTGTAACATTATGATAAAAATGCTTAAAAGCATAGACGAAGGGAAAATATTGAAGGGACCCAAAAAGCAAAAGGCATAATATCCCAAAGTACCAAAAATAGACTCACAATATCACAAAAAAAATTGAGTCTAAAAGACAATGGATACATAATTTAGATTCTAGCATTAAGCATGTTACTTACATTCAAAATGGTGAAAGACAATGCTTTTTGTGAAGATTAGGAAAAACCAAGGATGTCTCCTCTCAGTACCTCTATTCAGCATTATACTGGAGGTTCTAGGCAGTTTTTTTTTTTTAAGATTTTATTTATTTATTTGACCGAGAGATAGAGAGAGCACAGATAGAGTGGCAGGCAGAGGGAGAGGGAGAAGCAGGCTCTCCCCTGAGCAGTGAGCCCGATGTGGGGCTCAATCCCAGGGCCCTGGGATCATGACCTGAGCTGAAGGCAGACACATAACCAACTGAGCCACTCAGGCACCCCTAGGCAGTTCTTAAGATAAGAAAAAAAATAAAAAAGAAATAAAAGGTATCCAGATTGAAAAAAGAGAAGTAAATTTGCCTTTATTCAAAATTTTATAATGTCTATGTAGAAAAATCCAATTATTCTATTTTTAAAAAGGACTAGAATTAGTAAGTGTGGTATGGATTCTGTATAAAAGATCAATGTACAGAAATCAAGAAAACTATAGATCAATATTGCACATTAACATAGATTAAAATATATTGAAAATCCTCAACAATATATTAGCAAATCTATTCCAACAAAAGTATGAAAAGAAGTATATACCTAAAGCAAGTGGGATTCATCTACAGAATGTAAATTTGGTTCAACATTTGAAAAACAATCAATGTAATCCATCACATCAACAGAAAAAAAAAATCACATGATCATATTGATACATGCAGAAAAAGCATTCCAAGAAATCCATGACCCATTCATAATAAAAACTCTCAGTAAACTAGGAATAAAGGGAACTTTCTTAGCCTTATAAAGATTGCAAAGGGCCTATAGGTAATATCATCCTTAATGGTAAGAAACTCAATGCTTTCTCACCAAATCAGCAACAAGACAAGTATGTCCCCCATCAGTACTCCTTTTAAACATCATACAAGATACTCTGTAAAGAAAATCTGAAAGAATTGACCAAAAAACCTGGAACTAATAAATTGATACACTACTTTGGAAGATAGTAGGTGCTCTTATGAAATTAAACATACTCTTACCATTAAATCTAGCAATTGCACTCCTTGGTATTTATCCAAAGTAGCTGAAAACTTGTGACCACACAAAGCCTGAACACAGATATTTTAGCAGCTTTATTCATAATTGCCAAAATTTGGAAGCACCCAAGATGTTCTGTAGTAGTGAACAGATAAACTGTGGTAGTATATCCAGACAATGGAATAGTAATCAGTGCTAAAAAGAAATGAGCTATTAAGCCATGAAAAGTTATGGAAGGAACCTAAAATGCATATTGTTACAAGAAAGAAGCCGATGTGTAGAGGCTACATACTATATGATTCCAACTGCATGACATTCTTGAGAAGGTAAAATCATGGAGACAGTCAAAAGATCATTGGATGCCAGAAGTTGTAGTAGGGAAAGATGAATAGGTGGACCACAGATTATTTTAACGCAGTGAAAATACTGTGATATAATAATAGATACATGCCATTATACATTTGTCTAAGCCTTAGAATATACAACACCAAGAATGAACTCTAAGGTAAACTATTGACTCTGGGGATTATAATGTATCAAGTAGGTTCATCAACTGTAACAAATACACCACTCTAGTGAGAAGTGTAGATCATGGGGGACAATATGCATGTGTCCCACAGGGGTATACTGGATATCTGTGTACCTTACCCTCAATTATGTTGTGAACCTTAAATTGCACTAAGGAATAAAGTCTTATAAATTAATAAATACAAACTTTACAATGGCATAAAAATATGAAATAATTAAGGATGAATCTGACAACAGTTGTGAAAGAACACTAAAAACTAAAAAATTATTCCTGAGAAAATATTTTTTAAGTATCTTAATAAAAAGAGAGGTATACTGTGTTCACGGATTAAAACAATATAAATACATGAATTCTCCTAAATTCACCCATAGATTAACACAATACTCATTAAAATCTCAGGATTGTTCATAGAAATTAACAAGCTGATTCTAAAATTCTTTTGAAGAGGGGCACCTGGCTGGTTTGGTCAGCAGAGCATGTGACTCTTAAACTCTACGATGGATGTAGAAATCACTTAAAAATAAAGTCTTAAAAAAATAAAATTCATTTGAAGATTAAAAGGACCCAGAGTAGCCAAATGAACTTTGAAGAGAACAAAATGAGGAGGACCAAGCCTCTTCCATGACTTATCACAGAGCTATAGTCATGAGGACAGTGTGTCATTGGTTGAAAGATAGATAAATGCATATTTGTAGGTGGTCCAGAACTAGCATCCACAGATAATTTATACCAGAGATGCAGAGAGAAAGGAGGATGAGGAGAGAAAGAATATTCTTTTCAAAAACATTTGTTGGAACAATGGGATAACTATTTGCAAAAATATATGACCTTTGAACCATACCTCACCCTATACAAAAAACTTAACTCAAAATGAATCAGAAACCTAAATGTAGAACCTAAACTATGAAAATTTTAGAAAAAAAACCTCCTATACTGGATTATTATTACAAATAAATAAATGCTCAAATGTTGAGGAAAATATTTTAAAAATAGTGTCCTGGATTTCAATCAATTGTAGATAAGACAAAGTGGTAAAGGAAATTTTCTGAGCAGACCTTGAGGATATGAGTGTTTGCTTAACATAGTTGCATGACTAGAAGAGTCTTTTTTTTTCCCCCAATGAATGGTCTCCCTCACTCTTCATAATTTTCTAACATAAATGTAGCACATTTATATTAATAGAATTAAAATAAAATTTAAAAAATAAATAAATAAATAAAAATGGAATTCATTAAATAGGTAATTGGAGAAGTTTTATGTTTGCCTCTGGAGCAGGTGGGTAAAGACCCCATCCTCAAACCTGTCCTTGGCCCTCCCACTCAATTGGATTATATTACAGGCAATATTAAACTAAGAGGATTTAATTAATGGTAGTGTGATGGTTAATTTTATGTGTCAACTTCACTGGAGGCAGGGTGCCAGATTAAAAATTATTTCTGGGTGTGCCTGTGATGGTGTTTCCGCATAAAGTTAGCATTTGAATCACTGGACTCAATAAAGTAAATTTCCTTTCCCAGTGTTAATGGGCACTGTCATCCACTGAGGGCTTTAATAAAACAGAAGGCAGAAAGAAGAGGAATTTGTCAGTTTTTGGTTTCTGGCTGTCTCATGTTAGAACATTTAGGTCATCTTCTCCATAGTAGATACCCTCCCCAATGTCCATCATCAGCCACCCCAACTCTCCCACCCCCCTCCACTCCAGCAACCCTCAGTTTGTTTCCTGAGATTAAGAGTCTCTTATGGTTTGTCTCTCTTTCTGGTTTCATCTTGTTTCATCCCCACCCCCCCTTCCCCAATGATCCTCTGTCTTGTTTCTCAAATTCTTCATATCAGTGAGATCATATGATACTTATCTTTCTCTGATTGACTTATTTCACTTAGCATAATACCTTCTAGTTCCATCCACGTCGTTGTAAATGGCAAGATTTCTTTTTTTTTTTTTGATGGCTGCATAATATTCCAGTGTGTGTGTGTGTGTGTGTGTGTGTGTGTGTGTGTGTGTATCTCACATCTTCCTTATCCATTCAACTGTTGATGGACATTTAGGCTCTTTCCATAATTTTGTTTTTCTTCAACTATTGTCCTTGGTCTTTCTTTTAAGAGTTGAGATTTCCTAATATGACTTCTAAAGTGTTGTTTTATATTGCTTCTGATTTAGTCCCCAAATCAATATTATATTAATTTTAAATACATTCCTATTGAATGACCAGGTAATAGGCCCCTGGTGCTATGGATCTTGACGTAACCAGAATATATCTAAAAACAAACAAACAAACCAACAAAGAATCTGAGTCTTAAAAATAAAACCCAAGTAGCAAAACACAATTTAATAGAAAAGAACATGATGAGATTTTAACCAATACAACATATTTTTTTTATTTCCATGAAGATTTATTGTCAATCATAGGTTGTATCCAGTATTATGATAATTGGGCATTTTTATATATTTTTAACATTTTTCATTTAAATTAAATTTGGTTAACATGTAGTGTATTATTAGTGTCAGAGGTAGAATCTACTGATTCATCAGTTGCATGTAACGCACAGTGCTCATTACATCAAGTGCTCTCCTTAATGCCCATCAATCATTTGCCCCATTCCCCCTAACCACCTCCCCTCCAGCAATCCTCAGTTTGTCCCCTACAGCTAAAAGTCTGTTATGGTTTGCCCCCCTCTTTTTTTTTTTTATTTTGTTTTATTATTCCTTCCCTTCCCCTATGTTCATCTGTTTTGTTTCTTAAGTTCCACATATGAGTGAGATCATATTGCATTTGTCTTTCTCTGACTGATTTATTTCGCTTAGCATAATATCCTCCAGTTCCATCCATGTCATTGCAAATGGCAAGATTTCATTCTTTTTGATGGCTGATATATATATATCACATCTGATATATATATCTATCTATATATATATCACATCTTCTTTATCTATTCATCTGTGGATGGACACCTGGGCCCTTCCCATAGTTTGGCTATTGTGGACATTGCTTCTATAAACGCTAGGGTAAATATGCCTCTTCAAATCACTATTTTTATATCCGTTGGATAAATACCTAGTAGTGCAATTGCTGGGTCGTATGGTAGCTCTATTTTTAACTTTTTGAGGAACCTCCATACTGTTTTCCAGAGAGTCTGCACCAGTTTGCATTCCCACCAACAGGGTAAGAGTTTTCTCCTTTCTCCACATCCTCGCCAACATCTCTTGTTTCCTGAGTTGTTCATTTTAGCCATTCTGACTGTTGTGAGTGATTCTGATTTGCATTTCCCTGATACCAAATGATGTTGAGCATATAATTTTAGATAGGATTAAAATACTGTGAAGAAGAAATTAGGACTTAATAGAGGTTCAACTGATAAAATGCACACACACACAAACACACACATCTGAATTTCATTAAATTAAAACAAAATTTTCAAACTAGTGTTTTTGGAGTTTCCATGAGCTAGTTTCTACTCTTTAGATTATTTCCCTTTCTATCTTTCTCTTATAAATGACACAACATCTGAAATTTTAGACTTTAAAAAGGTATCTGGGACTTTTTACTTGTCTATTTTATACTTAAATACAATATTACTTTCTTTTTAAATAAAAAGGATTTCAGAGAATATGAAGCTTGTTATTGTACTACATATGATTTTTTTAAAGATTTTATTTATTTGTTTGACAGAGACAGACAGCGAGAGAGGGAACACAAGCAGGGGGAGTGGGAGAGGGAGAGGCAGGCTTCCCACAGAGCAGGGAGCCCCACTCTGGGCTCGATCCCGGGACCCTGGGATCATGACCTGAGCCGAAGGCAGACGCTTAACGACTGAGCGACCCCGGTGCCCTACATATGATTTTCTTTAAAAGACTTTAAAAGCAGACACATCATCTTCAAAGACTGTTGATTTCAGAGAGAAATGAGATAGCAACATTGAATCTATGGTTTTAGGTTTTGGGTTTGAGGTTCCATTGTTCACTCAGCTTTTGTGAAAATTTGTTCAGAAAAGATTTGGGTATGGAGCACATCTGTGAAGAGATAGGAGCCTAGAAGAAGTGACTTGCTAAACTAGCAAATATATATAGCAGTCACCAGATAAAGTATAATAATTATGGAAAACAAGCTGAGAAGAAAGCTCATGATTTCAACCAACTTGAAAAGATCAAGGCTGCTTGAAAAGGTGAGGAATAATGTTGAAACATTAAACATCATTTTCAAACTTCAAACCTATGATGATGTCAGTCATAAAGAGGAATAAAAATAAGTGCTAAGGAAACTGAGACATATTAAAAGTAGAAAAGAAAGACAAAATAGTAAACAACTTTACAAACATTTAAAATATAAAATTACTCACCATATGATAAGAAATGAAAAAAACTATTAAAAAGCACAATATTGATTTAAAATTCTGTTCCTCATTGTATTGGGTTTAGCATGCAGTTTTTTTAAATTTCATTTTATTTTTTATTTTTTAATGTGCATGTCTTTTTATTGTTATGTTAATCACCATACATTGCATCATTAGTTTTTGATGTAGTGTTCCATGATTCATTGTTTGCGTATAACACCCAGTGCTCCGTAGCAGGCAGTTTTAAGATGACTACAAATCAAATGCATAACGTGACAACCAAACATCAAAAGAAAAAAGATGAAACTATACATTTTGTTTCTATCACTTATCTCTGCTCGTAGTGAGCCTTGGTTCAGCATTCTTTTTTTTATTATTATGTTATGTTAATCACCATACATTACATCATTAGTTTTTGATGTAGTGCATTCTTTCCTGTTATTGATACCTTCCCAGGTCCCTTTTCACCAAGTTCTTTCAGCCCAAGTTTGGAATTACAGACAAAACAGGAAGCTTGTGTAACACAGAGCAGAGGCTTCTGTCTCTCTACATGGTATTTGAAGAAAAATGTAAACTGAAACTCTAATAACAAATTGTTTTCTTTTTCTAAGATTTTACTTATTTATTTGAGAGAGAGAGCACACAAGCCGGGGGTAGGGGTAGAGGGAGAAGCAGACTCCCCGCTGAGCAGGGAGCCCAGATGCGGGACTGGATCCCAGGACCCCAGGATCATGACCTGAGCCAAAGGCAGTCACCTAACCAACTGAGCCACCCAGGCACCTCAACAAATTGTTTTCAAGAGACTTTTAACTATTTGTTTCCCTTTAGGTAATGACTATATTGCCCATATTATTACATCTGTTAAAAATAGGTATGTATCCAAGTAATTTGACAATATGTTTTAAGCTCATTGTTTAAAGGTGATGGACAATTCGTAGCTCTGCTTGCAACAGTAATAACAAAAACAAACAAACAAAACAGACCCATGAATTTGAACGTAGCTCTTAGCAGAATCTAGTATCTCCCTCATGCATTCACTCATGAATCACCTCATGGGTCTCCCATCTTCTGAACTGCTGATAAATTTGCAGTCAATATGCCCTCTTGCTATTTATTTGTCCACTTTACCTATTAGTTTTTACATGATTTCGACAAAGAGTAAGCATTTTATAGAGGTTCCTTGTTAATTAATTATATCCTGTCTGCTGGGACAGCTAAGTTGTAGCAAATATACACTATAATTGATATATATCTCTCAGTGATAATCACTATTGTGATTTCTATCAACACAGGTTATTAGTTTTGTCTGCTCTTGGCTTTCATGTAATGAAACATACAGTATGTAACTTTTGGTAGTTGAATTTTTTTCCACTCAACATTATGGTTTTCAGAGTGGTATATATTACCATGTATATAAGTAATTCATTTATCTTTATTGTTATTAATAAACATTGTATGTAACATTGAGTTACATGAATAAACTATTTGAGTATTTTAAAACATATATTTTGGTGGCATAACCACTCATTTCTGTTGGGCATATATTCAGAAATTGAATTGCTGAGTCATAATATGTCTACATGTTCAAGGTTAAGTAGGTACTGTAAAATAGTTTCTCCAAGTGGTGACGCAAATATAAACACCACTAATACATGAGAATTCCAGTCATTCTCCATCCTTACCAACACTTGGTATTACCTGATCTTTTAATTATAGTCATACTGGGGGCAGAATGGTATCTCATTAGAGTTTCAATTTACATTTCCCCTATGTTTTGTTCCCCTATGTAAAAGTTTTGAGCAACATTTCATTTGCTATCAGCCTTTTGAGAAGCAGCTGTTTTCTTTTGTTACTTGCTGATTTATTAAAAGGTAATGATTTTACATGAAAGGTCATTCTATTATTAATGGAGTGGAATTATTAGCATGTATAACTTTTATTGACCCCCAAGCACAGTGTGTAGAAAATAATTGCAAAAGAATCTGTTAACTCAATACCCAGAACAGCTCAATTTCTTTCTGATTTTACAAGTAATAAAAGTGTATAAAAGATAAGGCCTTTAATTTGAAAAGTTCATGGCTGATGGTGTAAAACCGCTTCTATGATAAATATATGCTGGGAAATGGACACAAGACAGGATTGTCAGGCAAAATTAATGGTATTTGTGTCCCAGCTGAGTCATAAGTATTACCAGATTTTTGCCAATTACTTGAATTAGCTTGGACATAAAGACGGGAAAATCCATAACATGATTAAACAGCATTTATTCTTTCCTTTTTTTTTCTCTCTCTCTCTATACTAGACTCCCTTATTTCTATGCTTTGGATATTACCATCAAATTTTGCCTGAGAATAAAATCGGTTTATATCTGGGCACCTGGGTGGCTCAGTCAGGTAAGCACCTGCCTTTGGCTCAGGTCATGATCCCCAGGGTCCTAGGATCAAGTCCCCCTGTTGGGCTCCCTGCTCAGCGCGGAGTCTGTTTCTCCCTCTCCCTCTACCTGCCACTCCGCCCTCCCCGCCTGTATGCTCTCTTTCTCTGTCAAATAAAAAAAAAAAATCTTCAACAAAAATTGCTTTATGCCCAAGAATAGTAATCTAGTGTTTCTTTTTGTGTGAGATCCAAATGTTTTGTGGGAGCAACATATATTTTATTTGAGATCCAAATGTTTTATGGGGGCAACAATATATTTTAAATATATTTTAAGCTAAACGACCCCTTTTACAAATAAGATTATAGAACACTATTATCATTACTAAAATATTTTGCAAATAAACAATAGAAAATCTGTCATTTTAAGCTACTTTAATACCTAATGCATATACCATGTCTAATTCATTTATATATTCCCCTAGATGAAGATGTTCTTGATTAATACCTATCATTCTGGAATAGGGCAAAATATTTTGTTCTGATAAGAACTGTCACTATAAAATAATGATGATTCCACAAATCACAGAGTACAATTCACATATAGTCCATATTTTTTAATCTATAAAAAAGAAGTATCCCTTGATCTGATAATCCATTTAGTAGGAATATATCACAAGAAAATTATCAGAGATGGAGATATATTTACATGCATCATTATTTATCATATAAACTTAAAGTAAATATCTGTATCAAGAAAAGCATAATAGATAATTTATGTTGTAGCCGTTATATGAAATATTGACTATCGCTGATATTAATAGCATTTGAATATATATTTAATATATTTAAGGATAAAAGATTTAATTAGGGGAAAAACAGAACACATAAGAATTGTTTTCTATTTGTTAAATAGATAAATCTATTAATAGTTGAAAATATAAAAACTTTGTTAATAGTATGCTCTATGTGCTGGAATTATTGGTACCTATTTATTCATTGCATTTTAAAAAGTCTATTTTTAAAATAAATATGATATAATGAAACAGGATGAAAGGAAATATAATCTATCATTTTCCTCCTGAGGATTTTTCAACTTTGTGAAATTCTTAATTTAATTATTTTCCCCTTCTTCCTGTCATAGTGTCAAATATAAATGTCATTAAATTTTAAATATACAATGTTAAGTGATGCTATCTACCATGAACCAAAAAACATAACTATGCAAGACACTAGAGATAAAATAAGAATAGAATATGATTCTTACCATTAAAGAAAACTTCTGGTTTATAAGAAAAGTATGCAATCAAATCATTCTATATCCAATATAATAAGTGGTTGAATATTTGCTAGCACCATGCATAAGTGTTATGGGTATAATAATACTTGATGACACCACGTATAACTGATAAGTTATCAGTTTTGCTACAAGAGCACGGTGAGACATTTATAAATAAGAGATGATATTTGAAATCGTTCTTGAAAAGGTCACAGGAGATTGCTAGTAAAGTGAGCAAGACAAGCACAGCCATGGAAAGAGAAAAAGCAGTAAAAAGAAGTAGAAACCAAAAGGAGTAAAATAAGTATGCAAAAAAAGAAAAGACAGAATTACCTATTTAAATATGTATACATACATACTTTTATAATTATAATATATGTATATAAAGAATGAAATATAAATCTTGGAAGGAACTTCTGGATGTATTACTAAATGAGAAAAGTATAACAGAGAGTAATATATGCAATATAATTACACTTGTATTCGAATAAAATAACAATTAAAACCACATACCTGTATAAGAGACTATATATGGATATATATGTGAATATATGAGTAGATGAAAGAACAGGAAGTATACATAACAGCTTAATAATACTAATTGGGCATGGCAGACAGAAGAGGGAAAGACAAGATATACTTAAAGAGTAAGGCTCATTAAAACGTGTTTGTGGTAAAAGATATTTATAAAATTATTCCAGGTACTTAAAAAATTATAATAGGATATTCATAAAAACTAATGAGAATTAACAAATAAAAAAAAATAAAATCTCTCCTGCTTGGAAAATAGAGGTAAAGAATAGCCTGGCAGTTTGTTTCTTCACATCTGACTCTCTTTCTGTATCCATCCAATAAAACAAGGGTTGAGAAATTTTTCTGTTTAAATTTTTATTTATTTTTTATTTTTGTATTATGTTACGTTAATCACCATACATTACGTCATTAGTTTTTGATGTAGTGTTCCATGACTCATTGTTTGTGCATAACACCCAGTGCTCCATGCAGAATGTGCCCTCTTCAACACCCATCACCAGGCTAACCCATCCTCCCACCCCCCTCCCCTCTAGAACCCTCAGTTTGTTTCTCAGAGTCCATAGTCTCTCATGGTTCGTCTCCCCCTCCAATTCCCCCCCTTCATTTTTCCCTTCTTGCTATCTTCTTCTTCTCCTTTTTTTTTTTTTTTTTTTTAAATATAATGTATTATTTGTTTCAGAGGTTCAGGTCTGTGATTCATCAGTCTTACACAATTCACAGCGCTCACCATAGCACATACCCTCCTCAATGTCTATCTGTTTAAATTTTAAAATGGCTAAATTTTATACTTCTCTTGGGTAAAAATAAAACTCAGTGAATTACTCTATTTAAGAAAAAAAATAAATTGGTCCTTGTATGGCAACATTTTTGCATTTTCAACCAGGCTGATCTATCCTCAAGTCTAATGCTTTCTTTTTACAATTACCAAATGTGCCATCATTACTGTTCCTATAAAAATGGAAAAGTTTTTGATAATAGGTCAGTTTATTTTCATTGGCTTACTGGAGTGACCATTGACACATGAACTAAGATTTGATGATACTGAAATATTCTCTCAAACACTAATGTGCATTTTCTTTCCTCTAAGTTAAATGTACTTCAGACATCTGAAGTAGATGGTAAGACTTTCTTTGTAATTGAATGAGAGGATTTCATCTGCAATTTTGTATAACAAAATGTCTGACAATTCATGTCTGGTATTTGAATATAAAAACTATAAAGAAAAATGATGACGGTTCTCTGGATTTCACTTTGTTTTACCTGTGCTTTATGGAAATGTTGATACATTGTGTTTTACTGGTATATCTTTGAATATATTAAAGGAGATAATGTAGATCACCATACACACACACACACACACACACGAGGGTTCAAATTGTTTTCATAATGGCACAAAATAAATATTTGGTTGACATGTTCAAAATCAGTATACTTATCCCAGGCCCCATTTACATTTTTGCTTGAATTCATGTCAGGGATGCCACTAGATTGTAGTTCCTGTGTCTGGAATAGAAAAACATTCTATATCTGAGAGGGCATAAATATTTTGAAGGTACACCAGCTTTGTACAATACTACTCTGTCAGGATGCCTGGGTGGCTCAATCAGTTAAGCGTCTGCCTTTGGCTCAGGTCATGATTTCAGGGTCCTGGGATCGAGTTCCGCATCGGGCTCCCTGGTCAGTGGGGAGCCTGCCACTCACCCTGCTTGTGCTTTCCCTCTCTCTGACAAATAAATAAAATCTTAAAAAAAAAAATACTACTCTGTCTTTCAGGGCCATGCAGCCCTCTGCCTGGGACTAAGGCTTATTGTCCTTGTTCATTGCCCATTCATCACACCCATACCCAGAGACCCACACAGGATATGATAGTCTCACAACCAAATATATTTTAACTGTAATCTCACTTGTATTATTTCTTATTGTATCATTGTATATATTTCCTATATTTATAATTTTTTTGAGTAGAAACCCAATAAAGCAAACATATAATATCTTAGTACCTACAAAAATAAGAATATGTTGTTCAGGTTTCTTTTTTATAAGAGAATTAAAAAGTGAGAGAAATGTAGTAGATAATAAGAAATTGTAGGGTTTAAAAAAATAGAAAATATGGTGAAATAGCTTTTGAAAGTACTGCTTGAGCTCACTTCTAAATCTAGTGTCCCAAAACAAACACACACACACACACACACACACACACAAACAGCTAGATTATGTGTATATTAAAAAAAACATATTTTCTCTTTCTCTCTCTCTCTCTCTTTTTTTTTTTTTTAGGGAGAGAGAGAGAGCATGCCCATGAGTGGGGTGGGAGGGGCAGAGGGAGAGGAGAGAGAGAATCTTAAGCAGACTTCACACCCAGCACAGAGCCCCGCACGGGGCTCCATCTCACAGCCCTGAGATCATGACCTGAGCCGAAATCAAGAGTGGACGCTTAACCAACTGAGTCACCAGGTACCCCTAAAATATTTCTGAGCTCATGAAAACTATGACTCCTCCCATCCTTTTGGATTCAGAGGAAGTCCCACAACACCAGCTACGGAACCTTGCTTCCCTGGGAGTAGTCAGGAGACAGGGGGTTACACGACATGTGGGGAGAGACAGTTAATATCTCCTGGGGTGAGCCTGGCAAATAAGAGACAGAAGATGGGAACATACCTACAGATTCAGTTCCCTTCCTTCTTTTTCACAAAAGACTATTCTGAGGCTGGTGGTTCCTGGAAGTCATCCAGCAGGACCAAGGAAACTGGTTCTTTCTGAAGATCTGTGGACAGCTCAGTTACACATCATCTCACCTTACCTCTTTCCTACTCCAGTCTCTTTCCCCCTCACTCTTACTGTCCTGAAATTACACTGCCCAGTAAAACCTTAATGCATATCTCTGTTTCAGGCTGTTTTCTTAAAACACGGGTTCAGGCAGAGAGTAAGCCTCTTTTATTTATTTATTTTTTCATTTAAATTGAATTAGCCAACATATAATACATCCTTAGTTTTTGATGTAATGTTCAATGATTCATTAGTTGTGTATAACACCCAGTGCTCATCATATCATGTTTCCTCTTAATGCCTATCACCCAGTTACCCCATCCTCCCACCCGCCTCCCTTACTGCAACCCTCAGTTTGTTCCCTGGAGTCAAGAATCTCTCATGGTTTCTCTGATTTCTTCCCATTCGGTTTGCCTCCCTGTCCCTATGATCCGCTGTGCTATTACTTATAGTGTAGAGAGTAAGCATCTTAACGGAAATACCACTTACTCTTAGCTACAGGAGCTCCGTTGTAGTGTTAGATTTTTTAATAAAGAAACATGACTAATAATCTACCCATAGGATGTTAAATAAAATCCTGAGAAAACATAGTTTAAGTGAATTAAAGGAATATGGTGAACTATTTTTAAAATGGTGTATTGTTGAATAAGGGTGACAAATACTAAAGCAAAAAAAGAAAAAAACTTTATTAGATACCAAATTACATTAGTATGCATTTCCAGAATTAATTCAGGAAAACCTGAATTATATGTTACTCATATAATTCATATGTTACTAATTCATATGTTACTCATATATTACTAACTAAATAAAAACTTATAAACCTAAATACCTACTACAGCTCAAAGATGACTCAACTTTGAACATTAAAGGCTGCTAAGGATTGAGAATTAGTGTAGTCAGACAAAAAAGGAAAGACCTTTACAGAGAGAACTTTTTTGTAGATATTGTATATTTTAGAATATTTTCAGGAGATGTTTTCAGAAGAGAGAGTTCTGGCCACTTGACATGAGGTGTTTTGGTATTTGAATAAATCTAAAATACTTTTTCCCCCAACAATCTACAAAATAATTTTTTTCACAAATGGGTAATAAATAAATGCATCATAAATGCATCATAATTGAGCTTATAGACTTTAAGTGCAAAACATTTCCACATGTGTTGAGTGTTACTTGTGGAATAATCTTTAGACCAAAAAAAAAAAAAAAAAAGTTCTATAAGAACTTGGGAAAAAACTGATACCAAATAAAGTCTGAAGAGTTGTCTCTTTGTAAATGATAGTTTAAAAAGCAGAATTATTGGGGCACCTGGGTGGCTCAGTCAGTAAGCGTCTGCCTTCGGCTCAGGTCCCTGGGATCGAGCCCCACATCGGGCTCCCTGCCCAGTGGGAAGCCTGCTTCTCCCTCTTCCACTCCCCCTGCTTGTGATCCCTCTTTCGCTATGTTTCTCTCTGTCAAATAAATAAAATCTTAAAAAAAAAAAAAAAGAAGAGTTCAAATGTATTTAAAAAAAAGCAGAATTATCAATAACGGGACAATGTGTTATAAAGATTAGAAAATTTACAAAACTAGACAATGTAATAGAAATAAAATAATTTAAATAATTTAAATTCAAAAGAAATCATTTTTTTTTAAATGCTTTGGATAAATGTAATTGCTTTGGAGGTCTCAATATGCTGAATTACATTTTCCATTTCTCCGTTTTAACACTTGGAAATAGTAAATGTTAATTTGATAAAAAAATGGCCAATTTTATTATGAGTTTAACTGTTAAAATTTTTTTCCTGGTCTTTTAAGAAAGGATATTCTATTTTAGGAAGATAGGACAGAGTTATATGGCTGCCTAAAAACCAATTTAATGGAAAACATAATATGTTTAGAAAAGACATGATAGAAAGTAGTGAAGTTTGTTAAATACTTGTTAAATAGTAACCATATATCCTCCAATTTTATTACAAATACACTATGATTCTCACAGACTGTAGACGAATAATCTATTGCTTCTACTTATCTATGCACAATGACATAGAATCCTATTACTTAAATATTTTAATAAATTATTCATTCATTTATTTATACTTTCACACATTCATCCAACGAATATTTATTGAGCATCTACTCATCACCAGGTTTTTTTTATATCTGCTGGAGAATCAACAGTGAGTGAAGTTAGATGCCATTTTATATATTCTTAAAGATAACTTAAGAAAACAGTGCACTGAATTTTTGAAGTAATTAAAAACATAATAATTGAGAAGAATAGAAGTAGTAAAACTCTCTTTATGAAGTGCCTCCATAATTAGTTCATATTGACTGTCTTCATTTACCATTCACGACAAGAAGGGGAGATTTTGCATTTAAGCTATTCATGTGCACTCTAAATAGTGTTTCTCTTAAAAATCAAATGTGCAAATAAGTCAGTCAGAGAAAGACAATTATATGATCTCACTCATATATGGAATTTAAGAAACAAAACAGAGGATCATAGGGGAAGGGAAGGAAAAATAAAACAAGAAGAAATGAGAGAGGGTGACAAACCATAAGAGACTCTTAATCACAGGAAACAAACTGAGGATTGCTGGAGGGAAGGGGAGTGGGGAGATGGGGTAACTCGGTGATGGACATTAAGGAGGGCACCTGATATAATGAGCACTGAGTATTATATAAGACTGATGAATCACTGAACTCTACCTCTGAAACTAATAATACACTATATGTTAATAAATTGATTAAAAAATCAAGTGTTATGATCCTCTGAATTTAGTTATTTAGAAGAATTTCCATGGGGAGGAGGGGATAGACAGACTTAAGCTCTTTTCTTGTCTCTTGAATATTTACTTTATTTCAAAGTGTCAGTTATAAAAACCAGCACCTTTATATAACATCTATAATACAATAAAAATCAGAGTTAACATTTCAAAAATTGTGTCCTTAATGTTAATTTTCCCTCCCCAACAAGAATCACAGTCAGGTAGTAAATTTAGGAAAGAGAGTAATTTTATTTCAACTTCACTCCCAAGTTATTCACTGTCCTGAATATCTCTCTCCTGTCCAGTGTGTTGTCCCATGTACTTTGGAGGTATGGGGAGGGGTGAATGTGAGGCAGATCTGAGCTTATTCTATGGCCCCATCTTCACATTTCTCAACACTCTTATCTTAAAAAGTTGTTTGCTGAGGATCTGGAGAAAATCAAAGAAAGCTAAACATACAAGAGAAGGGATTTTAAACAGCACACTAAACAAAAATATTCAATATTTTACCACAGACAGCAAAACTATTCAAGATCAGTTTCCTTGTGTGCAAGCTCAGAGCCTAAATAGATTGAAACTCATCCAAAATGTTGAGACCAACCAATTTTTTTTATATTTGTACATTTACTGGGTCAGATATGATAAGAAATATGGCTACATATAGTCTTTAAACCAGTTTGTATGAATATTCACACATTTCAGTACATGATTTTGATAGACATGAATGTACACTACTCCCCCAAACCAAGCTACGTATGGTATGCAATATACAGTATTATCAATACGTTGTAAAAAAACAGATATATTCTGAATTGTAAATCAAAGATGACCCTGAGGGTTTCTAACCCCAAGACATCAAAGACATACACACAACAATTTCTTTTTGTTGTTGTTTTTAAGATTTTATTTATTTATTTGACAGAGAGAGACACAGCAAGAGAGGGAACACAAGCAGGGGGAGTGAGAAGCAGGCTCCCCGCAGAGTGGGGAGCCCGATGTGGGACTCCATCCCAGGGCCCTGGGATCATGACCTGAGCCAAAGGCAGTCACTTAACCGACTGAGCCACCCAGGAGCCTACGCACAACAATTGCTCTCCAAAATACCTCCTAATTGACTAATTGACTTCCTGGTTGACTAAAATTTTTAGCACGTTTTGATAGCAAGGGCTGACCGGCTAATTTTCACACACTCTGCTGGGAAATAACATAACCAGATCTGATTTACTGATTTGTGAATAGTGTTTGTGAATATCAGTAGACTATAATATTGTGGCTTTTGACATTTAAAGTCCTGTAAGACAACATAATGAGAGATGGTGAGGAGCACATGATGAAGAAGCCTTGTTACTCCAAAATCTATGGAGCCATCCTAGTTAAATAGAAGATCTGAAATGGAGGTAACCTAGGCTCACTAGCAATATGAACTGAAGTGATGACTCTTTCTTATGTAATAAGCTCAGCTAATAACCACTGGTTCAGGTATATACCCACCTTTTTTCCAAAGACTAACATTAAGTTTCAGAGATAGTCCACTGTAAACTCCAAGAGAAAAAAGTTGCATTCTTCTAAATCTCCCTTATATAAATCAACCAAGAGACTTTAAACTGATGATGCTTGAGATCTCATATACACAAACATGTACAGATAAGTGGCAGTCAGGGTGTGTATATTATAATATTAACAGTGATTATTCTGATCATGGGTATTAGGAAGAGTATTATTTTTGCTTTATCAGTATTTTCCAATTTTTCAATAAACATCTATGACTTGCAAAAAAATAAAAAAAATAGAAGTCATGCTCCCAACCATTTTTTTTTATATAAACTTTAATTTTAGAGGAGTTTTAAGTTTGCAGCAAAATTGAGGGGAAGATACAGAGACTTTCCATATTCCCCTTGCTTCCACACATGTAAATCCTCCTCCATTATCAACACCCCCAGCAAGAGTCATACATTGGTTACAAATGATGAATCTACGTTGACACATCATGAGCACCCAGAGTCCATGGATGACATTAGGGTTCACTTTTGATGTTGTACATTCTATAGCTAGTATCATAAAGAGTAGTTTCAATGTCCTAAAAATCCCCTGTGCTCAGCCTATTATTCATCCCTCCCGCCCCCATTCATCCCTTCCCCAGAAAACCAATGGTCTTTTTCCTGTCTCCATAGTTTTTGCCTTTCCAGAAAGTCATATAGTTGGAATCATACAGAATGTAGCCCATAGAGTTGGCTTCTTTCACTTAGCAATATGCATTTAAGGTTACTCCATATTTTTTCATGGCTTAATAACTCATTTCGTTTTAGCTCTGAATAATATTCCATTGTCTGAATGTACCACAGTTGATTTATCCATTGACCTACTGAAAGATATCTTGGTTGCTTCCAAGTTTTAGCAATTATGAAGAAAGCTGCTATAAACATCCATTGCAGGTTTTATGTAGATAGAAGTTTTCAACTCTCTCTGGTAAATACTAAGGAGCACTATTGCAGGATCATATAATAAAGTATATGTATTTTTGTAAGAAACTGCCAAACTGTCTTCTAAAATGGCTGTATTATTTTGCATTCCCACCTGCGATGAATGAGAGTTCTGCTTGCTCCACATTCTCACCAGCATTTGGTGTTCTCAGTGTTCTGGGTATTGGCCATTCTAATAAGTATATAGCACCATTTTGTTGTTTTAATGTGCATCTCCCTGATGACATAAGTATAGAGCATCTTTTCATATGCTTTTTTTTCATCTATATATCTTCTTTGGTGAGGTGTCGGTTAAGGTCTTTAGCCCATTTCCTAATCAGGTTGTTTGTTTTCTGATTGTTGTGTTTTAAGTATTCTTTGTATATTTTGTATAACACTCCTTTATCAGATGTGCCTTTTGCAAATAGATTCTCCCAGTCTCTGACTTGTCTTCATTCTCCTGACAGTATCTGTTGCAGAGCAGAAATTTTTAATTTTTTTAGAGATTTATTTATTTATTTGTTTATTTGAGAGAGAGAGAGAGAGAACAGAGAGAGCAGGGGAAAGGGCAGAGGGAAAGAATCTCAAGCTGACTCCCTGATGAGTGAGGTGCCTGACTTGGGTCTTGATATGACCCTAAGATCATGACCTGAGCCTAAATCAAGAGTTGGACACTCAATGGACTGAGGCATCCCTCAAGGCACCCCAGAAATTTTTAATTTTAATAGATTAAGCCTTTGTGTTTTATATTAAAATACATATATACACATTATATTAAAAGTCATAGCCAAATCCAAGATCTCTAGGAGTTTTATAGTTCTGTGTTTTACATTAGGTCTATGATATACTTCAATTTTTGTGAATTACTATTAAAGGTCTTTGTCTAGATTCATTTTTTTGCATGTAGATATCCAATTGTTCCAGTTCCATTTGTTGAGTAGACCATCCATTATGCTTTTGCTCTTTTGTCAAAGATCAATTGACTAAATAAATATACATGAGGATGTATTTCTGGGCTCTATTCTGTTCCAGTAATCTATTTGCCTAGTCTTTGCCAATACCACAGTTTCTTGGCTACTGCAATGTTATAGTAAGTCTTAAAGTTGGATAGTATCAATCCTCCAACACTGTTCTAATGGAATATTGTGTTGGTTATTCTGGGGTTTTGCCTTTTTTTACCATGACCATCATTCATCTTCATATTAAGTTTCAGAATCAGTTTGATAATATCCACAAAATAACTTGCCAGGATTTGGATGGGGATTGCATAGAATATACAGATCAAGTTGGGAAGAACTGATGCCTTGACAATATTGAGTCTTGTTATCCATGATCATTTACTATCTCTCTTTTTATTTCTTCTTTGGTATCTTTTAGCAGAGCTTTGTAGTTTTCCTCATGCAGAACTTGTATATATTGTTAGATTTATACCTAAGTATTTCTTTTCTGGTAATGTACTATTGTAAATGTCAGTATGTTTTTAATTTCAAATTTCACTTGCTCATTAGTGGTATATAGGACAGTGATTGACTTTTGTATATTAACCTTGTATCCTGCAAATTTGTTATAGTCATTTATTACTTTTAGGAGATTTTTGTTGATTCTTTCAGATGTTCTATATAGACAATTATGCCATCTGTGAACAAAGACAGTTTTATTTCTTCATTCCCAGTTGGTATAATTTTACTTTTCTTCTTGTCTTCTTACATTAGCTAGAACTTCCATTACAGTGTTGAAAAGAATTGTAAGAAAGCACAACCTTACCTGTTCTTTATCTTTTTGGGAAAGCTTAGAGTTTATCACCAGTAACTATGACATTAGCTCCAAGTTTTTTGTAGATAGTCTCTTTAGGTTGAGAAAGTCCCTTATATTCCTAGTTTACTGAGAGTTTTTATCATTAATGTGTGTTGGGTTTTTTCAAATTAATTTACTGCATCTATTGATATAATGATGTGCTTTTTCTTTATTAGCCTGTTGATGTGATGGATTACATTAATAGACTTTCAAATGTTGAACCAGCCTTGCATAAATAGAATAAATCACACTTGGTTGTGATATATTTTTATACATTGTTGGATTTGATTTAAATATTTTTTTCTGAGGATTTGGCTTCTACGTTCATGAGAGATATTGGTCTATAGTTTTTTTTCTTGTAATGTCTTTGTCTGGTTTTGGCACTAGGGTAATGCTGACCTCATAGATTCACTTAGGAAGTATTCCTTCAGTTTCTATCCCCTAAAAGGGACATAGAGATTTGGTATAATTTCTTCCTTAAATATTTGGTGCAATTCACCAGTGAACTAATCTGGGTCAGCTGCATTTTGTATTGGAAGGTTATTAAATATTGCTTTAATTCCATTTGATTCCATTGGTTCTATCAATTCCATTGATTCATTGTCAGTTTTTTCTTGTGTGAGTTTTGGCAGGTTGTATCTTTGAGAAGAATTAGTTTGTTTCATCCAGGTTATCAATTTGTGGGCATTGTTGTTCAATAATCTTTTATAATCATTTTAATGTCCATGGAATCTGTAATGGTTCCCCCTTGTTTCATTTCTGATATTAGTAATTTATGTTCTCTCTATTTTTCCTTAATTAGCCTGGCTAGGGGCTTATATCTTGTATTAATCTTTTCAAAGAACCACTTTTTAGGTTGTATTTTTTTTTTAATTTTCTTTATTTGTTTCCTGGTTTTTCATTGAATTCTGCTCTATTTTTTTATTTCTTTTCTTTTGCTTAATTGGGATTTATTTTACTTTTTTTTCTTTTTTAGTTTCCTATGGTGAGAGCTTAGAGCATTTATTTTAGATCTTTCTTTTTGTCTAATATATACATTCATTAGATGATATACATGCCCCTCTAAGCACTGCCTTCACTGCATTACACAAATTTTTCTAAGTTGTGTTTTCATTTTCATTTAGTTTAAAATATCTTTTAATTTCTCAAAATTATGGTATTGTATTGTTTTCTACAGTGACTGCACCAGTCTGCATTCCTGCAGATAGTGTTTGAGTGTTCATTTTTCTCCACATCCTCGCCAACACCCATCATTTCTTGTGTTGTTGATTCTAGCCATTCTGACAGATGTGAGGCAATATCTCAATGTAGTTTTGATTTGCATCTCCCTGATGATGAATGATATTGAGTGTCTTTCCATGTGCTTGTTGGCCATCTGTATGTCTTCTCTGGAAAAATGTCTGTTCATGTCTTCTGCACACTGTTAAACTGGATTATTTGGGTTTTTTTGGGCGTTGAGGTTTATAAGTTCTTTATATATTTTGGATACTAACCCTTTATCAGATATGTCATTTGCAAATATTTTTTTTCCATTCCATAGGTCGCCTTTTAGTTTTATTGATTGTTTCCTTCCCTGTGCAGAAGCTTTGTATTTTGGTGTAGTCCCAATAGTTTATTTTTGCTTTTGTTTCCCTTGCCTTAGGAGACACATCTAGAAAGAAGTTACTACAGCCGATGTCAGAGAGGCTACTGTCTGTGTTCTCTTTTAGGATTTTTAATGGTTTCAGGTCTCACATTAAGTCTTTAGTCCATTTTGAATTTGTTTTGTGTATGGTATAAAAAAGTGGTCCAGTTTCATTCTTTTGCATGTTGCTGTCCAGTATCCCCAACACCATTTGTTGAAGAGACTTTTTCCCACTGGATTTTTTTTTTTCCTGTTTTGTCAAAAAATAATCAACCATATAACTGTGGGTTCATTTCTGGATTTTCTGTTCTGTTCTACTGATCTATGTGTCTGTTTCTGTGCAAGTACCATACTATTTTGATTACTACAGCATTATAGTGTAACTTGAAATCCAGAATTGTGATGCCTCCAGCTTTGCTTTTCTTTTTCAAGGTTCCTTTGACTATTCAGGGTCTTTTATGGTTCCATACAAATTTTAGGCTTGTTCTACCTCTGAAAGAATGCTTTGGGTATTTTGATAGGGATTGCATTAAATGTGTAGATTGTTTGGGGAATTATAGACACTTTAACAACATTTGTTCTTCCAGTGGATGGGGTCTATCTTGAAGAGTGTTCCATGTGAGCTTGAGGAAAATGTGTGTTCTTCTGTTTGTGCATGAAATTGTCTGTAGATATCTGTTAAATCCAGTTTATTGATAGTATTATTGACTACAATTATGTCTTTACTGATTTTCTGCCTATTGGATCTCTTCATTTCTGATAGAGAGCTGTTGAAGTCTCTAGCTATAATAGTGGACTCATCTATTTCTCTTTGCCATTCTATCAGGTTTGCCTCATGTATTTTCATGCTCTGTTATTAGGCATATGCATGTTAAGGATTGTTAAATGTTTTAGAGTATAGACTCTTATCATTATGTAATGCTTCCTCTTTATCACTGACTGATACTTTTCCTGACTCTGAAATCTGCTCAGTCCAAAATTAATATAGCTACTTCTACTTTCTCTTGATTACTGTTAGCATAATATACCATTCTCCATCTATTTATTTTTAATTTATTTGTGTCTATATTTAAAGTGGGGTTCTTATAGACATCATATACCTGCATATTGTTATTTGATCCACTTTGATAAGGGGAGCCATTTGATCTGCTCTACATTTTAATTGATGCACATAGACCATTGACATTCAAAGTGATTATTGATATAGTTGGATCAATATCTACCATATTTGTTACAGTTCTCTATTATTGCCTATGTTCTTCCTAGTTTTTTTCCACTTTTTTTCTTCCTTTTGATGTTTTGGTTGAGCATTTTATATGATTCCATTTCTTTCTCCTCTCTTAACATATCAACCATACTTATTTTGCTCTCTGTCTCTGTCTCTCTCTGCCTCTCTGTCTCTCTCAGTGGCTTTCCTAGAGTTTGTAATATACATTTACTACTAACCCAACTCTACATTCAAATAACTCCATAGCATTACATGGGTAGTGTGAAAACTTTATAATAATAAAAATAATCCTAATTCCTCCCTCTTGCCCTTTGTATAATTGTTGTAATCCTTTTCACTTACATGTAATCCTTTTCACTTATATAAAATATATCCAAATATATTTTAATTATTATTTTGAACAGACTGTCATTAGATCAATTAATAAAGGTTTCATTTCACCATCATTTGTTCCTTCTGCAATATTTTCCTCTTTATGTTGATCAGAATTTCTGACCTGTTTTATTTTCCCTTCTCTCTAAAGAACTTCTTTTAACATTTCTTGCAAGGTAGATCTACTTGCAACAAACTCCCTCAATTTTTTGTTTGTCTGAGAAAGTCTTTACTTCTCTTTCACCTCTGAAAAATAATTTCACAAGGTTCAGAATACCAGGTAGCTGCTTTATTCCCTCAACCCTTTAAATATTTCATTCCACTCTCTTCTTACTTGCATGGTTTCTAAGGAAAAGTCAGATGTAATTCTTATCTTTGCTCCTCTGTAACTAGGATGTTTTTCCCTTTGGCTTCTTTCAAGATTTTTTTTCTTTATAGTTGATTTTCCATAGTTTGAAAATGATATACCCAGGTGTAGTTTTGTTTTGTTTGTTAGTTTGGTATACATCCTGCTTAGTATTCTCTGAGTTACTTGTACCCATGGTTTGGTATCTCACATTAATTTGGGGAGATACTTGGACATTATTATTTCAGATATTCATTCTATTCTTTTCTCTCTTTCTTCTCCTGGTATTCCCACTATGTGTATGTTACAACTTTTGTGGTTGTCTCGCAGTTTTTGGATAGTCTGTTCTATTTTTTTCATTCTTTTTTTCTGTGTGCTTTTCAGTTTTGGAGGTTTCTACTGAGAAAACCTCAAGCTCAAAGACTTTTCCTCAGTCATGTCTGGTTTACTGATAAGTCTATCAAAGGCATTCTTCATTTCTGTTCCAGTGATTTTAATCTCTAGCATTTCTCTTCTTTTTTTGCTGAGGATTTCCATGTCTCTTCTTACATTGCCCATCTGTTCTTATATGTTGTCTACTTTACCAATTAGAGTCATTAGCATATTAATTAAAGGTGTTTTAAATTCCCAGTCTGATAATTCCAACATCTCTGCCATATGAGTCTGGTTGTGAAACTTGGTCTGTCTCTTCAAATTTTTTTTTGTTTTGTTTTCTAATATTTCTCTAATTGTCTTCTTATAGTCAGACATGATGTACTGGGTAAAAGGAGCTGCTGTAAATAGGCCTTTAGTAATGTGGTAGTAAAGTGTGGGGGATGGGGAAGCATTCTATAGACCTATGGTTAGGTCCTAGTATGTTATTGAGCCTTTGTCTCTGGAGTATGAACTTCACAAGTGCTTTTGGTATCTCCACTTGACCCCTTAGGTAAGACAGGATTGGGGGGAGTGAGCTTGAGTTGGGTAATTCCGTTCTCCCACATAGAAGACTCGAAAGAGCTGAAGTTGAGTATTTTCCTTGCTCCAATTCAGTTAGATTCTGATAAAACTCCAGCAGGTTGGCTCTGGTAAAACAGTATCTCCTTGGGGGAGGTCTTGTGAAGAGCAGTGCTCTGATGTATTTAAAAATGTTTCTTTTTCCCCTCCCCTTGCAGGATGCATAAAGGGATTTTTCTCCGATACTCACACTAGGATCCTGGTAGCTTCAAGAGGTAAAATCCACAAAAGTTGGGGACCCTTGATGACTGGGTTTCCTTGGAGTTTTTCGCTCTCATACTAGCCCACATAGCACCTCCAATGATTCATCGGTTATGCCTCAGAATTTCCTACTCACCACCGGTTCACACTGGTTTGTGCTTCCCCAAGTTGTGATTCTCTGTATTTGCCTGTTAGTGTCTCCAATTTTGGAGGCAGCAGTTTGGCATGTGATTTCACTTCACTTATGGATCGAAGTAGGGTTGTTTATTACCTATTTTGTTCAATGCTTTACTTACTGTTAGGATTGAGTGGTGGCTCTTTTTTTATGTTCAATTAGCCAACATATAATGGATCATTAGCTTTTGAGGTAGTGTTCAATGATTCATTGATTTCATATAACACCCAGTGCTCATCACAACATGTGCCCTCCTTAATACCTATCACCTTGTTACCCCATCCCCTCACCCCCCTCCCTTCTGTAACCCTCAGTCTGTTTCCTGGAGTCTTTTCTTAGACTTTTTTTTTTTTTTTTAAGATTTTATTTATTTATTTGAGAGAGAGAGAGAGAGAAAGAGAGCGTGTGCATACAAGCAAGGGTAGTGGGGAGGAGCAGAGGGAGAGGTACAATCAGACTCTATACAGAGCTTGGAGCCCAACTCGGGGCTCCATCCCACAACCTTAAGATCACGACCAGAGCCAAAATCAAGAGTCAGAGGCTTAACTGACTGAACCACCCAGATGCCCCTGAGTTCCTTAACTTCCCAGTTTGAAACTGAATGTCCCCACCAAGTTTTATATATAGGTAGAATGCTTGTATTTAACTCTCCCAGAGACAAAGGTTTTTACTAAAGTTTGTGAAATAACAAAAAGTAAATATACAGTGTTACGTGCAAATAGAGATTTATTTATTAGATTCACTTTGCTCTTGTGATAAGCTTGGCTATAAGCTTCGCTCAATCTCCACAGAAATACAGCAGAAAGAGGACTTTGTCTTCCAAACTTTAATTTGAATACTCCCTCTGTCATCTGTCAACTAGGTGATCGGTGGACATGACATCTAACTACTCTAGTACTTAAGTCTCTTATTGTAAAATCAGGCATATATGTATATATTCTTATTGTTTTAAGAACAAAGATAATGTTTAAAGAACCAATTAGAATATATTGCAAAAAATAGGAGCTTACAAAAGAAATGTATTATTGTTATTGTTATATTAAGTATAACTCATGACTTTTTAGTCAGAAAATAACAGACAAAATCAGAGATGGTTATAGAAACCTATATTATTAAATTATGTTTAAGTATATCCTTAACTGTGTTCTATTAATATATTGTTTATTTTTATCTTAACAAGTAAGATTTTTTTTTTTAAAGGTTTTATTTATTTGACAGAGAGACACAGTGAGAGAGAGGGAACACAAGCAGGGGGAGTGGGAGAGGGAGAAGCAGGCTTCCCGCCGAGCAGGGAGCTTGATGCAAGGCTCGATCCCAGGACCCTGGGACCACGACCTGAGCCGAAGGCAGATGCTTAACGGCTGAGCCACCCAGGCGCCCCTCAGTAAGATTTTTTTTTTTTTAAACTAAAACTTTTTCTTTATTCTCATCCATCTCCTACTGTGCAATAGCAAATTCGTGTTGTTTAAGTTACTAGGTATGTATCTGTGTTCATTTCTAACAGCAGACATAGAAACTAAATATAAGCTCCTGGTCATATTTTTAAGGCTCTCAAAAATATAATATTCTCTTTTTAAGAGAAAAAAGGATAATTTTCTCCGGAAATACGTCCTTTCATTTTCCATAAGCGTTTATCTACTTGTTCAATTCACATGACCCAAATGAGTGGTTTCACTTCAAATCGATATGTGTTATATGAACTGGCATAGTAAAACAATAGAAATGCCTTACGGAGGTAGTGGTATATTAAGTGAATTGCATAATGTTTAGGTTGCCAAATTCAAAATGGCATACTTTTTCTTTTTTGTTACATATTTAAAATTCAGATTTTGTAAGCTTTGATTAAAGAAGATAGGGTAGGGGCGCCTGGGTGGCTCAGTCGGTTAAGTGACTGCCTTCGGCTCAGGTCATGATCCCAGGATCCTGGGATCGAGCCTCCACATCGGGCTCCCTGCTCAGTGGGAAGCCTGCTGCTCCCTCTTCCACTCTCCCTGCTTGTGTTCCCTCTCTCCTGTCTCTCTCTCTGTCAAATAAATAAAAAAATCTAAAAATAAATAAAAATAAAATAAAAACTAAAGAAGATAGGGTAGGCATGTCTGGGTGGCTCAGTGGGTTGAGGGACCAATTCTTGATTTCTGCTCAGCTCATGATCTCAGGGTTGTGAGATGGGGCCTTGCTCTCCCTTTGCCCCTTCCCCTGCCCGTTCTCTCTCTCTCTCAAATAAACAAATAAATCTTTTAAAAAATAAAGGACATAGGGTAACACATTTGCCGGTTATGAGATGAATTAGTTTGGATATTCTTTGTTCTAGTGCAAGATGTGATGTATTGTAAAAAAAAGTGGCAGAAAATATATTTGTCAGAAATAACAAGATTCATTAAGTAACATAATCTTTTTCAGGCCTATTCTTTTAAATGAAAGAAAAATAAATGTATGATAAAATATTTAAATGAGTGCCATAGGTTCATTAAAATGAATAACTAAGCTATCAGCATGGGGAGATAGGTCAGTGATAATACAAAATAAATCACAAAAAACTTGAACAAGAAAGTTTTCATTAAATTAATAGAATTAATTAATACAGATACAAAGTATATTATGTGAACAACTGCTTCTAGAACTGAAACAGAATTATTGGTCATCAAGCACTTATGACAATTATTTATTTATACTTAATTTGTTGCAACTAACAGCAACTAAATGTGTATTAATACATATGTGTATTGATGTGGGAATGTATTATACCTTTTTGGGCAAATATTTGTGAATAAACCCTGGGTGGGAAATTTCTCCTTTGTTTCCTCATAAATTACAACTACTGTGTGTAGTTTTGAAATTAAAAACTGTAAATTTTAAAGGAACAGTCCACACAAGATCCCTCTCATTTCTGACACCCCTACAAGTTTGGGGGGTTCCCAAATCCACTCTCAGTTTTGAAAACTCACTAGAGGAACTCACAGAGCTTCCTGATAGCTCCTACACTTGCAGTTAGGGTCTATTACATGGAAAAGATACATATTAAAATCAGTGGAGGTTGGAAGTGCATAGGGCAGAATCCAGGAAAATTTCAAACACAAAACTTCCATTGTCCTTTCCTACTGGAATTGGATAGCATTCCGTTTTTGACATGGATGTGTGACAATGCACATCACATGGAGGACTGACAACCAGGAAACCTCATAGGAATCCTGATGTCCCCAGTCTTTATTGGGGCTACAACATAGTGATATAGTGGACTGGCCACAGGATTGATCTCAGTTTCCAGCCCTTTAGGATGTCCAATTGATACTGGCTGACCTAAACATCCCACCTTAAATCATATTGTTGGTGTGGCTCAAAGCCCCCACCCTAAATAACACCATTAGTTTCTGGCAGGCCAAATCCCCCAGGCAAACAAAGGTACTCCAATTAAGCATGACATTCCAAGGGCTTAGACATCACTTTCCAGAACTTGAGGACAAAAGAAAGACCCATCTTGGAAAAGATTAAATCTTTTAATATATAGTTTGCATATAGTTTTTAAATTTAAATATCACACATATATTTGATAATGCACACGCTGTGATGAATTATCAAGTAATAAACATACCACTACTTAGGTCAAGAAATAAAATATTACAGGGGTGCCTGGGTGGCTCAATCGTTAAGCGGCTGCCTTCGGCTCAGGTCATGGTCCCAGGGTCCTGGGATCAAGTCCCACATCGGGCTCCCTGCTCAGCGGGAAGCCTGCTTCTCCCTCTCCCACTCCCCGTGCTTGTGTTCCTGCACTCGCTGTCTCTGTCAAATAAATAAATAAAATCTTAAAAAAAAAAGAAAGAATTATTTAAAAAAAAAAAAAGAAATAAAATATTACAAGAACACCCTTACTCTTCACAAAGATCAACATTTGCAGGCATGATTATAAAAGACTCCAAAGCTTTTTCTTGAAATCGATTCATATTTTATTATCAGGTCAAAAAAATTGAAAAAGGATACAGTTGATAAAAGTAATAAATGATATAAGAAAAAGTTGGTATATTTTATGAAATTAGCAAAAAGGTAGCCCTCAAAATTGTATATTTCACATGAAATAGGCGAAATTTTGTCTGTTCTATCTTACTACCTTCAGATACCTTTTCAGATATTTAACTACATTTTAGCTACCTAACTACTCTGCAATATTAAGCATTTGGTTTACTGAGAAATACATCAATGAAAACGCAACCTCACAAAAGAAAACAGTGTTTACATCTGTCACTTCAATCATTGTTTTTTTTTATTTTATTCTTATGTTAATCCCCATACATTGCATCATTAGTTTTAGATGAAGTGTTCCATGATTCATTGTTTGTGCACAACACCCAGTGCTCCATTGAGAATGTGCCCTCCTCAATACCCACTACCAGGCTAACCCATCCTCCCACCCCCCTCCCCTCTAGAACCCTCAGTTTGTTTTTCAGAGTCTATCGTCTCTCATGGTTCGTCTACCCCTCCGATTTCCCCCGCTTCATTCTTCCTCTCCCGCTACCTTCTTCTTTTTTTTTTTCTTAACATATATTGCATTATTTGTTTCAGAGGTACAGATCTGAGATTCAACAGTCTTGCACAATTCACAGCGCTTACCAGAGCACACGCCCTCCCCAGTGTCCATCACCCAGTCACCCCATCCCTCCCACCCCACCCCCCACTCCAACAACACTCAGTTTGTTTCCTGCGATTAAGAATTCTTCATATCAGTGAGATCATATGATACATGTCTTTCTCTGTTTGACTTATTTCACTCAACATAATACCCTCCAGTTCCACCCACGTGGTTGCAAATGGCAAGATCTCATTCCTTTTGATGGCTGCATAATATTCCATTGAATATATATACCACTTCTTCTTTATCCATTCATCTGTCGATGGACATCTTGGCTCTTTCCACAGTTTGGCTATTGTGGACATTGCTGCTATAAACATCGGGGTGCACGTAGCCCTTCGGATCCCTACTTTTGTATCTGTGGGGTAAATACCCAGTAGTGCAATTGCTGGATCATATGGTAGCTCTATTTTCAACTTTTTGAGGAACCTCCATACAGTTTTCCAGAGTGGCTGCACCAGCTTGCATTCCCACCAACAGTGGAGGAGGGTTCCCCTTTCTCCACATCCCCGCCAACATCTGTCGTTTCCTGACTTGTTAATTTTAGCCATTCTGACTGGTGTGAGGTGGTATCTCATTGAGATTTTGATTTGGATTTCCCTGATGCAGAGCGATATTGAGCACTTTTTCATGTGTCTGTGGCCATTTGGATGTCTTCTTTGGAAAAATGTCT
Organism: Mirounga leonina; assembly: GCF_011800145.1. Classification (NCBI taxonomy): domain Eukaryota; kingdom Metazoa; phylum Chordata; class Mammalia; order Carnivora; family Phocidae; genus Mirounga; species Mirounga leonina. The sequence goes on along the minus strand of NW_023270320.1, from coordinate 31,188,508 downwards.
GTTCATGTCTTCTGCCCATTTCTTGATTGGATTCTTTGTTCTTTGGGTGTTGAGTTTGATGAGTTCTTTATACATTTTGGATACTAGCCCTTTATCTGATATGTCATTTGCAAATATCTTCTCCCATTCTGTCGGTTGTCTTTTGGTTTTGTTAACTGTTTCCTTTGCTTTGCAAAAGCTTTTTATCTTGATGAAGTCCCAATAGTTCATTTTTGCCCTTGCTTCCCTTGCCTTTGGCAATGTTTCTGGAAGAAGTTGCTTCGGCTGAGGTCAAAGAGGTTGCTGCCACTGTTCTCCTTTAGGATGTTGATGGAATCCTGTCTCACATTGAGGTCTTTCAACCACTTGGAGTCTATTTTTGTGTGTGGTGTAAGGAAATGGTCCAGTTTCATTCTTCTGCATGTGGCTATCCAATTTGCCCAACACCATTTGATGAAGAGACTGTCTTTGTTCCATTGGACATTCTTTCCTGCTTTGTCGAACATTAGTTGACCATAGAGTTGAGGGTCCATTTCTGGGCTCTCTATTCTGTTCCATTGATCTATGTGTCTGTTTTTGTGCCGTGTCATGCTGTCTTGATGATGAGAGCTTTGTAATAGAGCTTGAAGTCCAGAATTCTGATGCTGCAGGCTTTGCTTTTCTTTTTCAATATTCCTCTGGCTATGCGGGGTCTTTTCTGGTTCCATACAAATTTTAGGATTATTTGTTCCATTTCTTTGAAAAAAGTGGATGGTATTTTGATGGGGATTGCATTGAATGTGTAGATTGCTCTAGGTAGCATTGACATCTTCACAATATTTGCTCTTCCAATCCATGAGCATGGAAAGCTTTTCCATTTCTTTGTGTCTTCCTCAATTTCTTTCAAGAGTATTTTATAGTTTTCTGAGTACAGATACTTTGTCTCTTTGGTTAGATTTATTCCTAGGTATCTTATGGTTTTGCGTGCAATTGTAAATGGGATCGACTCCTTAATTACTCTTTCTTCAGTCTTGTTGTTGGTGTATAGGAATGCCACTGACTTCTGTGCATTGATTTTATATCCTGCCACTTTACTGAATTCCTGTATGAGTTCTAGCAGTTTTGGGGTGGAGTCTTTTCGGTTTTCCACATAAAGTATCATATCATCTGCAAAGAGTGAGAGTTTGACTTCTTCTTTGCCAATTTGGATGCCTTTGATTTCTTTTTGTTGTCTGATTGCTGTGGCTAGGACTTCCAATACTATGTTGAATAGCAGTGGTGACAGTGGACATCCCTGCCGCGTTCCTGACCTTAGGGGGAAAGCTCTCAGTTTTTCCCCATTGAGAATAATATTTGCTGTAGGTTTTTCAAAGATGGCTTTTATGATATTGAGGTATGTACCCTCTATCCCTATACTCTGAAGAGTTTTGATCAAGAAAGGATGCTGTAATTTGTCAAAAGCTTTTTCTGCATCTATTGAGAGGATCATATGATTCTTGTTCTTTCTTTTGTTAATGTATTGTATCACATTGATTGATTTGCGGATGTTGAACCAACCTTGCAGCCCAGAGATAAATCCCACTTGGTCATGGTGAATAATCCTTTTAATGTACTGTTGGATCCTATTGGCTAGTATTTTGGTGAGAATTTTTGCATCCATGTTCATCAGGGATATTGGTCTGTAATTCTCCTTTTTGATGGGGTCTTTGTCTGGTTTTGGGATCAAGGTAATGCTGGCCTCATAAAAAGATTTTGGAAGTTTTCCTTCCATTTCTATTTTTTGGAACAGTTTCAGATATTCGTATTAATTCTTCTTGAAATGTTTGGTAGAATTCCCCTGGGAAGCCATCTGGCCCTGGGCTTTTGTTTTTTGGGAGATTTTTGATGACTGCTTCAATTTCCTTAGTGGTTATAGGTCTGTTCAGGTTTTCTATTTCTTCCTGGTTCAGTTTTGGTAGTTGATACATCTCTAGGAATGCATCCATTTCTTCCAGCTTATCTAATTTGCTGGCATAGAGTTGCTCATAATATGTTCTTATAATTGTTTGTATTCCTATGGTGTTGGTTGTGATCTCTCCTCTTTCATTCATGATTTTGTGGATTTGGGTCATTTCTCTTCTCTTTTTGATAAGTCTGGCCAGGGGTTTATCAATCTTGTGAATTCTTTCAAAGAACCAGCTCCTAGTTTCGTTGATCTGTTCTACTGTTCTTTTAGTTTCTATTTCATTGATTTCTGCTCTGATCTTTATGATTTCTCTTCTCCTGCTGGGTTGAGGCTTTATTTGCTCTTCTTTCTCCAGCTCCCTTCGGTGTAGGGTTAGGTTGTGTACTTGAGACCTTTCTTATTTCTTGAGAAAGGCTTGTATTGCTATATACTTTCCTCTTAGGACTGCCTTTGCTGCATCCCAAAGATTTTGAATAGTTGTGTTTTCATTTTCATTGGTTTCCATGTATTTTTTAAATTCTTCTTTAACTTCCTGGTTGACCCATTCATTCTTCAGTAGGATGGTCTTTAGCCTCCATGTATTTGAGTTCTTTCCGACTTTCCTCTTGTGATTGAGTTCTAGTTTCAAAGCATTGTGGTCTGAAAATAGGCAGGGAATGATCCCAAACTTTTGGTACCGGTTGAGACCTGATTTATGACCTAGGATGTGATCTATTCTGGAGAATGTTCCATGGGCACTAGAGAAGAATGTGCATTCCGTTGCTTTGGGGTGGAATGTTCTGAATATGTCTCTGAAGTCCATTTGATCCAGTGTGTCATTTAAAGTCTTTATTTCCTTGTTGATCTTTTGCTTAGACGATCTGTCCATTTCAGTGAGGGGGATGTTAAAGTCCCCCACTATTATTGTATTGTTGTCGATGTGTTTCTTTGCTTTTGTTATTAATTGCCTTATATAACTGGCTGCTCCCATGTTAGGGGCATAGATATTTACAATTGTTAAATCTTCTTGTTGGATAGATCCTTTAAGTATGATATAGTGTCCTTCCTCATCTCTTATTACAGACTTTGGTTTAAAATCTAATTTGTCTGATATAAGGATTGCCATCCCAGCTTTGTTTTCGTGTCCATTAGCATGGTAAATGGTTTTCCACCCCCTCACTTTCAATCTGGAGGTGTCTTTGGTTCTAAAATGAGTCTCTTGCAGACAGCATATCGATGGGTCTTGTTTTTTAATCCAGTCTGTTAGCCTGTGTCTTTTGATTGGGGCATTTAGCCCATTTACATTCAGGGTAACTATTGAAAGATAGGAATTTAGTGCCATTGTATTGCCTGTAAGGTGACTGTTACCGTATATTGTCTGTTTTCCTTTCTGGTCTATGTTGCTTATAGGATCTCTCTTTGCTTAGAGGACCCCTTTCAAGATTTCCTGTAGGGCTGGTTTTGTGTTTGCAAATTCCTTTAGTTTTTGTTTGTCCTGGAAGCTTTTTATCTCTCCTTCAATTTTCAATGACAACCTAGCTGCATAGAGTATTCTTGGCTGCATATTTTTCTCATTTAGTACTCTGAAGATATCCTGCCAGTCTTTTCTGGCCTGCCAGGTCTCTGTGGATAGGTCTGTTGCCAATCTAATGTTTCTACCCTTGTAGGTTACATATCTCTTCTCCCGAGCTGCTTTCAGGATTTTCTCTGTCTATGAGACTCGTTAAGTTTTACTATTACATGTCGGGGAGTTGACCTATTTTTATTGATTTTGAGAGGGGTTCTCTGTGCTTCCTGGATTTTCATGCCTGTTTCCTTCCCCAAATTAGGGAAGTTCTCTGCTATAATTTGCTCCATTATACCTTCTGCCCCTCTCTCTCTTTCTTCTTCTTCTGGGATCCCAATTATTCTAATGTTGTTTTGTCTTATGCTATCGCTTATCTCTCGAATTCTGCCCTTGTGATCCAGTAGTTGTTTATCTCTCCTTTTCTCAGGTTCTTTATTTTCCATCATTTGGTCTTCTATATCACTGATTCTTTCTTCTGCCTCCTTTACCCTAGCACTTAGCGCCCCCATTTTTTATTGCATCTCACCAATAGCCTTTTTGATTTCTACTTGGTTGGATTTTAGCTCTTTTACTTCTCCAGAAAGGGTTTCTCTAATAACTTCCATATTTTTTTCAAGCCCAGCTAGTATCTTTAAAGTGATGATTCTGAACTCTAGATCTGACATCGTACTAATGTCCGTATTGATTAGGTCCCTGGCAGTCGGTACCACCTCTTGTTCTTTTTGTTGAGGTGATTTTTTCCATCTCGTCATTTTGTGCAGAGGAGAATAGATTAATGAGAGAACAAAATGCTAGCAGAGTAACCACGTCCCCAGAAAATATACTCTAAACAAATCAGAAAAGACCTGAAGCAGTGGGATAAGAAAGGGAAAGAGAGAAAAAAGTAAAAGAAAAAAAAGAAAAAGAAACAGAAAAAGATAAAAACAAAAACAAACAAACAAAACAACAACAACAAAAGAAAAACCAGAATGTGATCAAATATGATCTATATGGTATATAGATCAGTGCCACACACTAGATTTGGGGTGTATTTTGTCTTTTAGAAGAAAGTGCCTTCTAAAATTTTAAAGAAAGAAAAACTTATATATGTACAAAAATAAGGGTTGATATGATGAAGGGATGGAATATGACTGTAAAAATGGAAATTATAAAAAATTTTATAAAAGGAATTGATAAGAAGTTGTTTGAAAAGAGAAAGAAGAGGATTTAAAAAAAAGAAAAAAGAAAAAGAAAAAAAAAGGGAGAGGATGTGATCAGGCAGGGGAATAGAAAACACCATATACTAGAGATTTAGGGTATATTTTAATCTGTTAGAAGAAACTATCTCAAAATTTTAAAGAGAGAACAACTTATATATATAAGCCAAAAATATGGGTAACTACTATGAAGGGATAGAATATGACTCTAAAAATGAAAAATAAAAATGTTTTTTTTAAAAAAAAGGGATTGATAAGATGTTGGTTGGAAAAGGGAAAAAGAAAAATTCAAAAAGAAATAAAAAGTCAAAAAAGACAGTTAAAAAAAAATTAACTTTAAATGACTAAAGAATCATGGTAAAAAAGCCGTGAATTCTATGTGCAGTAGTCCCCTAGCGCTGGAGTTCCGCCGTTCTCATTGATCGGTAAACTTGGTCTTGGATGGCTGTTCTCGCTGATCTTCTGGGGAGGGGCCTGTTGCCGTGGTTTCCAAATGTCTCTGCCGGAGGCGGAATTGCCCCGCCCTTGCCCCCTCCCGGCTAAGTCATCTGCTCGCGTTTGCTCTCCGGGGCTTTTGTTCCCTGTGAGCTTTCCGTCCAGCTTTGGAGGCGGAGAGTGAAGATGGCGGCCTCCCAATCTCCGCCCCGGAGAAGCCAAGAAGTCGGGGTCCCGCTCCTCAGTGAGCCCCCAGAGAAAAGCCGCCAGTCACTCCCGTCTCCCCGGTCTCCGGCCGCACTCCGTGGTCACCCGGCCCGTGACCGCGCGCCTCTATCTCTGGCACCGACCCCGGGTGGAGTCTCCAAACCCAGCAGATCCCTGCGGTGCCCTCCCACGCGGCTCCTCCCGGGGGAGGAAGGTGAGTCTCCCCCGATCTGCCGCTTGTTGGGTCCCTGCTGGAGGAGCAGGGGCCCGGCTGTGCCGCGGATCACGGTCAATGGCCACCCCGAGCTGAGAGCCCGCGCCTGGGCTCCGCCTCTGCACCCGGCTTCCCTGCTCCATTACCTGGGAGCTCTGCCGCCCTCAGGCACCCCCGGTCTTTCTGTGACCCTGAGGGTCCTGAGACCACACTGTCCCGGAGGGTTCCTCCCCCCGCTTAGCCACCAGAGTGACGTCCCTCGGCGGAGCAGACTTTTAAAAGTTCCGACTTTGTGCTCCGCGGCTCCATCACTTGCTAGAAGCGGCCGACGGAGGCCCCTCCCCCGCCGTCTATCCTCCCGAATATCGCCTCGGATTCACTTCTCCGCAGGTCCTTCCTTCCAGAAAGTGGTCGCTTTTCTGATGAGAGAGTTGTTGCTCTTCTTTTCTTCGATCTCCTGTTGGGTTTGTAGGTGTTCAGAATGTTTTGATCCCTATCCAGCTGAATTCCTGAGAGGAGACGAAATCCAGGTCTCCTACTCCTCCACCATCTTGCTCCGCCCCCCCCAATCATTGTTTTTACATAGAAAGTCAAACTCAGGCTTTCAAAAACACACTTCTGAAATATACATATCACATTTTCATTAATAATGCATCATTTTCTTATGAAATATACCCACATTACCAGTTTTTATAGGAGTTTCATTTTCAAGAAATAATTATGTATAAAAATGTTTAAATGTTTATAATTTAATGAAATAAAATATAGAACTCTAATTTGAAAATGGAATAACATCCCTATTGAAACATCCAGCCATGAATAAGACACACCAGGGTATACTAATAAAATTAATTATTTGGCAGGACACCTGGGTGGCTCAGTGGGTTAAGCGTCTGCCTTCGGCTCAGGTCATGATCCTAGGGCCCTGGGATCAAGTCCTCCATTGGGCTCCTTGCTCAGCAGGGAGCCTGCTTCTCCCTCTGCCTGCCACTCCACCTGCTTGTACTCTCAATCTCTCTGACAAATAAATAAATAAAATCTTAAAAAAAAATAATTATTTGGCAAATATTTTTATTTAGAGTTAGTTTTCAAGGGAACATTATTCTAATTCTGGATTAGGTTAAAATATGTATATCAAGACTTGTGACATGTTTGAAATGCTACTTTACTTCAACACTGAAAAGTTAGTTCCAATTCCCCAGGTGCCAGCAGAAGAAACTAAACTCCTAGGTCAGAAAGAGAGAACTTTATTACAGTACAGCCAGCAGCTTATGCTTTGTGTTCACATTGGTTATCTATCACCCCAACAGTCCCACAGAGAAGAGGCTGAGGCTGCCTAGGTGGATGCCTTACACACAGTAATTCTTTGTCACAGCTGAGGAAACTCACATTTAGGAAACTTCATTTTTTTAAAAGCCGCTAGCAGACCCATCCAGCCATTGCCCCTAAAGGAGACATTATCTTTGCTATCTTAGTCAGGAAATAAATCTGCATTCTGTCACAGATGGAGACACTGTTTCAAGGCTACTTCCACTATAATCATCCTTGGAAAATAATCTGGAACAAAAGCTGACACAAGATATGAAGTAATAGCATGGTGAATTGTCACCCGAGAGTAAGAGCATTACGATTTTCAGTATAAGACTACAAAAGTAGCAAGATTTACTAACTTATTCAATATTATTCATAGGGCGAGAAAATATGTGATGGCATACAATGATAGAAATTAATTTTATAAATCAAATATGTTTTGACATAATTATAGTTACTGAAAAAAAACATGTAAGCTTAAATTGCTGATTGTGATACTTTTGAAGACCTATGTTTTGATCTAACCAATGCCTTCAGTGACATTTCTGGTGATACTTTGCACTTGAGATATTTTTGGCAGCCTGCTTGGGGACAAAAAAAAAGAAGAAGAAAAAGAAGAAGAAAAGAAAGAAAAAGAAAAAAAAAAGAGCCTCACCATAAGAGAAAGGCACCAAAATTCAATCCATGTGTCCACACATACCTGTCCACACATACACATATAATCCAAAGATCTACAGGTCAGGAAAGTCATAACATATCTTACCAATGTATCTTTATTTTCTTTATAGAAATCAAAAATTAGTAAATAAGGGGAAAACTGGCAAGCACATTTTTCATGAAATAATTTTATAAAGATTTAAGTGATGGTGCACCTGATGTAGGGACAGCCCATTAAATAAAGACATGATGACTGTGATATAAATCCATTAAATTTACACCCATATTAAAGTAATCTTTAATTTCATCTAAGGGTAATTGGGTAAAGCTTTACTAATCATACTCTAAATGTGACTCTAAATCAGGGGCTGGCAAATTACGACACATGGCTCCAGTCTGGTCTGGAACCTATTGTTGCAGCCCCAAATTATGAACAGTTTTTACAGCTTTAGGGCTCAAAATAAAAATAACATTTGAGGACATATGAAAATTATATGAAATTCAAATGTCAGGGTCCAAGTTCTACTGGAACACAGCCATGCTTTCCTTCTTTCTTTCTGTCTGTCTGTCTCTTTCTTTTCTTTTTAACATATTGCCCATGGCTGCTTTTGCACTACAATCAGGAGCAGAGATGGGTAGTTGTGACACAGAACTCAAAGCCCTCAAAGCCTGAAATATTCGCTATTTGGCTTCTTACAAAAAAGAAACTGTGTCTCAGTTCTAACTACAAAGGTTCATGAAGGCTTGTGCTGATGTTATTCTTATGAAATTTTACACGGGCTCTATAGTAAAGTATTTTTAGTAAAAATTTCTCATATAATTAATTATCGATAAAATACATACCAAAAAAGATGTAAATTATTTTATTCATTAATTCAAAATAATATATTCATTAATTCAAAATAATAAAAAGAAAGCAACCCAATGGAAATATAGCAAATATACAGTGGTTTCCTAAATAAGACATTTTAAAAACCTAAAATAACAACTATAATAATGAATCGTGTCTTGAGTTTAGTGCTAGGGAAGTATTGGGTCTTATAGTCTTCTGAAACAATAAATGAAAAGTACTGAATAGGGACCATGGGCTTCAATCTAAACTTCTCTGAGTAATTCTTTCTCTCTCTCTCTCTTTCTTTCTTTCTTTCTTTTTAAGTTGGAAGAGGTATTGGAAATCAACTAATTCAGCTAATCATCACGTTAGAGCTGAAGAAACTGAAGATGAGAAGTATTAGTGGCAAGACTGAAATGCACTCCTTCTGCCTTATTTTCTGCTGCGGAAGCTCCATGAAATCTGGCCACCATTTTGTGTTGCTTCTATTTGACAAAGGTATTTCTTTCTTTTTCAATATTTTTTAGCTAATCCAATTTAAACTGTATTGATGAAAGCTTATCCACATGGGTTTATTAATATTAGAATAAAATTAATATGTGATGTATTATCACATTATTTATCTACCTCTTTACCAATAAATAAAATGTTTATCAACAGCATTTCCCCTGATAGAATTCTGTGATGTCATTTCTCATATTTAAATTACTCAAGCTTGTGATTGCTATTTTTAAAAAATATATATTATGTATGGGGCAATATACTGATAGAAGAACCTAAAATATAAGATAAAAAGTAATAAAAAGGACTGCTTGATGTGGCATGTAGTAAAATATATTTAATATTTATATATTTTAAAATAAATTATCCTAGTAATATCAGTAAACATAGAAAGTTAAAACGTAGGACACAACTCTTGACCTTTAAATTTAAATTTAAATGAGAATATAAAAAGTTATTTTTTTTTGGAGAAAGATATAAATGTGGTTGTCAGTTATATTGAAAATTATGAAGAAAAAGAAATAATTGAATGATGCCTCAGGCATCAAATGCTGTTTCTTCATCTGATCATGAGTGAAATGATTTGCATGATTTCATTTGCTGTTAAGCTTGAAAACTTTGAATAGCTTTTGAGTGCCAAAATTTTAAAATATTGTGTAAAAAATAAAATAAAATATTGTTTCATTAGTCATGTGATGCAATATATTTTAAAGTGCATCCTGCACTGAAGTTATACATAAATCATATTAAATTGTCCAGAAAGGGACAAAAAGAGAACAGCATTAATTTCTTTATATGATGTTATTCTCATATTCAGTATTCTTGAAATTATAAAATATTAGAGCTTTAAATGAGATGAAGCCATTATGTTTCCACAATTGTCTAATTGCCTACACTTATGATCACTGTAGTGTGTAGTGTGTGTGTGTGTGTGTGTGTGTGTGTTTGGTCAGTTATAGGTATAAGTAACCTATGTTATCAACATTCCATTCTATTTAACTTGTCAAATTTATTTCACGCTAAGAAAGTAGCTATGGTAATTGACAGTGGTAAGATAAGCTAATCCATCACAGAGCAATTATCAGTTGTTGTCTCAAATTTCCACTTAGAAATGTGATATTTTCCCCTCAAAAAATCATGGGAGGTATTAGATAATATTTTAATTACTATGTAGTAGGATAAAATTCTGTATGTTAGTTAAATCATGCCTTAAATAAACCTACGTGTATGCATATCTAAAATAAAATTTGCATGTATAATAATAAGGTCAAGATCGCTGGGGTCTGGGTGGCAATGGACTAGTGAAATAAGTATATGGGAATGATTTGCCAAGTTTTTAAAGAAGCAATTTAGGCAGGGTTCTTGTCGATCCCAAGCATTGTGTCTATTATGTGTTCAAAAGCCATAATTATTTCAAAAATAGACATTTAAGGAAACCAGATAATTAGTCCAGTACAGCTGGTATAAAAACTACTGGCACAGATATTGGTATCATTAAAAATCTGGCAAAGTATCTTATAAGCATTACCCCTGGGCAAATCAAACAAATTAAGCACCTAAGTATTTTTTTAGAACATAAGAAAGTATACATGGAGAACTCATGATTGGGCTCCTAAATTCAAGAAACCCTAACAACAGAAGAGCAATCCAATATTAGTTTTCTTGCTGTTTATTTAAAAATGACCTTATATTTTACTTACTCAGAATTGCAATGTGTTTTACTTAAATCAGAACATTCTTTGTGAACTCAATTATTTTCAGTTTTTGTTCATTTTGTTGTTTTTCTTTGTTATCTATATATTTTCAAATTTCTTTTTTTCTCTAATATTGTCTTATTGTGAAATATATCATACACATGAAAGATGGTATAAAAGACAAAGGCAGTTTAAATAATGATGTAAAATGTATACTTGTGTATGCACTGACAAACTTAAGAAACAGTACACTAAAAGACAATTTGAGGACCACTGTATGCCTTGATCACATTCCCTTCTCCATGCCAGACTAATGGCAATCATGAATTTTGAGATTCATTCCTTTGCTTTACAGTTTTATCATATATACATATTCATTTTTAAAAATGCATGTTGTCGGGCGCCTGGGTGGCTCAGTTGGTTAAGCGACTGCCTTCGGCTCAGGTCATGATCCTGGAGTCCCGGGATCGAGTCCCGCATTGGGCTCCCTGCTCGGCAGGGAGTCTGCTTCTCCCTCTGACCCTCCTCCCTCTCATGCTCTCTGTCTCTCATTCTCTCTCTCCCAAATAAATAAATAAAATCTTTTAAAAAAAATGCATGTTGTCTATTTTTAATACCAGTAATATTATTCAATTTTATGGGGTTTAATAAAGCAAAACTTCCTTTTTACCCAGTGGACTTTTCACCTAATTAGGGAAGAGGATATTGCTAGAGAAAGGCCAGAGAAGGTCCTCAAAAATTCAGGTCTGAAGTTAATATCCCTTGTTCTGTTAGTCCAAGCTTATTACCAATTTTGTGTTTTACACAAGTTTTAGAATTATATGTCATCCTGGTATGTAGAATATCTTGAATTTTATACTGAAAACTTTATACCATGTAATAACTCTGTCTTCCAAGTTATATTATCTGACAAGCCTAAAGCTATATAAGGATTTTGTAAAAATTGAACATTACATGGTAGATATTTTCCCGCTCATTCTGGATCCTTATGTTAAAGATGTTTCTCATGCCAACAGGATTTTGTTATACATTTTATAACATAACTAGACAAGTCAGTCCACTTACTTTTAACATCATCACTGTTATTTATAGGCCTAAATCTAACAATATATTATAAATACCATAATTATATTATATATTATGTTAATATGTAATTATATGTATGTGTTATATTAACATAATTATATAATTTTGTTATATAATATATATCACTTAATATATAATTAAGTATAATTATAACAGTATATTATAACATATTATATTTATTATATTATATTATTCTATTTTATTATTCTGTTTGGCACCACTCCCCATTTTTTAATAATTTTTTGTTATGTTATGCTATTCACCATACAGTAGATCATTAGTTTTTGATGTAGTGTTCCATGATTCATTGTTTGCATATAACACCCCATGCTCCATGCAATACGTGACCTCCTTAACACCCATCACTGGGATCACTCATCCCCCCCACCCCCTCCCCTCTGAAACCCTCAGTTTGATTCTTGGAGTCCATAGTCTCTCATGGTTCATCTCCCCCTCTGATTTCCTCCCCTTCATTTTTCCCTTCCTTCTCCTAATGTCCTCCATGCTATTCCTTATGTTCAACAAATAAGTGAAACCATATGATAATTGTCTTTCTCTGCTTGACTTATTTCACTAAGCACAGTCTCCTCCAGTTCCATCCATGTTGATGCAAATGTTGGGTATTCATCCTTTCTGATGGCTGAGTAGTATTCCATTGTATATATGGACCACATCTTCTTTATACATTCATCTGTTGAAGGGCATCTCGGATCCTTCCACAGTTTGGCTATTGTGGACATTGCTGCTATGAACACTGGGGTGCATGTGTCCCTTCTTTTCACTACATCTGTATCTTAGGGGTAAATACCCAGTAATGCAATTGCTGGGTCAAAGGGTAGCTCTATTTTTAACTTTTTGAGGAAGCTCCACACTGTTTTCCAAAGTGGCTGTACCAACTTGCATTCCCACCAACAGTGTAAAAGGGTTCCCCTTTCTCCACAACTTCTCCAACATTTGCTGTTTCTTTCCCTGTCCATTTTTGCCATTCTAACTGGTGTAAGGTGGTATCTCAATGTGGTTTTGATTCAAATTTCCCTGATGGCTAATGATGTTGAACATTTTTTCATGGGTCTGTTAGCCATTTGTATGTCTTCTTTGGAGAAGTTTCTGTCCATGTCTTCTGCCCATTTTTTGACTTGACTATTTGTTTTTTGGGTGTTGAGTTTGAGAAGTTCTTTATAGATCTTGGATACCAGCCCTTTATCTGTAGTGTCATTTGCAAATATCTTCTCCCATTCCGTGGATTGTCTCTTTGTTTTGTTGACTGTTTCCTTTGCTGTGCAGAAGCTTTTTATCTTGATGAAGTCCCAAAAGTTCAGTTTTGCTTTTGTTTCCCTTGCCTTTGGAAACATGTTTTTAAAGAAGTTGCTGTGGCTGATGTCAAAAAGGCCTATGTTCTCTGGGATTTTGATGGATTCCTGTCTCACATTGAGGTCTTTCATCCATTTAGAGTTTATCTTTGTTGCCCAGAGCAATCTATACTTTAAATGCCATCCCGATCAAAATACCAGTGGCATTTTTCAAAGTGCTGGAACAAACAATCCTAAAATTTGTATGAAACCAGAAAAGACCCTGAATAGCCAAGGAAATGTTGAAAAAAGAAAAACAAAGCTGGGGACATCACATTGCCTGATTTCAAGCTATATTACAAAGCTGTGATCACCAAGACAGCATGGTACTGGCACAAATACAAACACATAGATCAATGGAACAGAATAGAGAGCCCAGATATGGACCTTCAACTCTATGGTCAACTAATCTTCAACAAAGCAGGAAAAAATATCCAATGGAAAAAAGACAGTCTCTTCAATAAATGGTGCTGGGAAAATTGGACAGCTATATACAGAGAATGAAACCCATTTTTTTTTTTAATTTTTGTATTTTCTTTTTCTTCCTTACTTAACTCCTTTGGATTAATTTAAAAATTTTATTCCATTTTCATGTTTTGCTTCTTGTTTGCATCTTATATAGCTTATGTGTATTCTTTTGGTGAGCACAACTATTTAAGAAAAGACACTATAAACATCTGTGTGTAGGCTTTGTGTGAACCTAAGTTTTCAACTCCTCTTGGTAAATATCAAGGAGCATGAATGCTGGATCATAGAATAATGATATATTTAGTTTTCTAAGAAACCACCAGTCTTCCAAAGTGTTACACCATTTTGTATTTCCACCAGTAATAAATAAAAGTTTCTATTGTTCCACATCCTCACCAGTATTTGGTTTTGTCACTGTTCCAGAATTTGGCCATTCTAATAGGTTTATAGTGATATTTCATTTTTGTTTAATATGCATTTTCCCAGCAACACATGATATGGAGCATCCTTTCATATGATTATTTGCTATCTGTATATCTTTTTTGGTGAGGTGTCTGTAAAGGTCTTTGGCCAATATTTTAATTGGTTGTTTGTTTCCCTATCATTGAGTTTTAACAGTTATTTGTATTTTGGATAACAGTCCTTTATTAGATGTGTCTTTTCCAAATATTTTCTCCTGTCTGTGGCTTGCCTTCTGATTCTCTGGATATTGTCTTTGGCAGAGCAGATATTTTTAATTTTAATGAAGTCCAACGTATCATTTCTTTCTAGAATCATTTGTTTGGTGTCATATCTAAAAAGGCATCACCATCATGAAAGGACTTCTCTTATTTTATCTTGCAGAAGTTGTTTAGTTTTGGGGGCACCTGGGTGGTTCAGTCAGTTAAGTGTCTGATTCTTGATTTCAGCTCAGATCACAATCTCAGGATCATGACATCAAGCCTCACCCCAGGCTCTGTGTTCAGCATGGAGTCTGCTTCAGATTCTCTCTTTCTCTCCCTCTGCCTCTCCCCTACTACTCATACATGCACTCTGTCTCCCTCTCTCAAAAAAATAAGTTGTTTATTTTTTCACTTTATACATGGCCCATTTTGAGTCAATTTCTGTGAGGGGTTTAAGGTCTGTGTCTATATTCATTCTTTTGCATGTGGATGTGCTGTTGTTCCATTTGTAGAAAAGCCTATCTTTGTTCCACTGTATTGTCTTTGCTACTTTGCCAAAGATCAATTGACTCTATTTATGGGGGTCTATTTCTGGCCCATCTATTCTTTCCATTGATATATATCTGTATCCCTATCTATCTACCTATCATCTATCTAAATAGATAGATATTGCCAGTACCGGTAGTGATTACTGTAGCTGTACCATATATCTTGAAGTCAGGTAGCATCTCCTATAGGATTTTTTTTTTCCTATAGGATTCTATTCTCTCATTTCTCATTGACCGTAGCCTTTCAGTTCTTTGAGACAGTAAAAACATTGATTTTTACTTGGATTCTTGATTTTACCTCTGTAGCAAATCATTAAATGCTCCAAGAGAAATATCAACATAGACTGTGTAAAAGTGGCCCACCCATTTTTGTATCATCATTTACAATTAAATGTTGATATTTAAATCTCTAAAAACACTTTTGTTTGCTTGTTTTTAATATACAATCCAAATTTTGTCATTTTTCTTTCAGGAAAACTGTTATGATAAAAGTACCTTAAGCATACCCAGATGTAGCTTGCTATGTCTTTTGTTTATTTCATATTTCAGAATCTTCCCTATTCAAAGTGTATAATAATCATTTACATGTACATTTAATACTTAATTTTTCACACTTAAACCATTTTCATCTTGTGTATAGTAGGTGTGTGTCTCAAAGGGAAAATTTAAATTGCTAAGTTTTCAATTAGTTAACTACCTACCTGAAAATTACAAATTGGCCTGCTTTGTCCTACTGACTTTTATATGACAATTATTACATTTTCAATTATTATATACAAGGGTCTGTGTATAACTGTGTTTGTTTTACTGAAAAGATTACGTGTGTTTGCATTGGTGTGATTTGTTTTCAGTTATTTAGCTTTTAATTTTCCTTAATAACAACACGTATAATTAAATTTTCTTATTCCTTATTTAAGAAATTATGTGCACGTTTTTACTTGGTGATATATTCAGATGGATCATTAAATTAATTTGTCATTTTAAAAATATTACAAAGCAATTATTTTAATTGTGGTTACCAATTATTTATATTTAACTTCGGAAAAGATAAAATATGTAGAATAGTCTTCCCACCCTGCAATATTAATATATTAACTCCACTGAAAAATACATAACATTTTTGCCTCGTTTTAGTTTCAGGCTGGATTTAAGGTGCTTTGGGTATAAGTAAGGTAATTGTTTTATTCAGTTTTCTGAAACCCACTGAGATTGCAAAATTATTTATTTATGACTGTTATTTATATTATCAGTTTTAAGTTATCTAATATTCTAGGAATAAAATTTACCCAACTGTGGGGCGCCTGGGTGGCTCAGTTGGTTGAGCGGCTGCCTTCGGCTCAGGTCATGATCCTGGAGTCCTGGGATGGAGTCCCGCATCGGGCTCCCTGCTCAGTGGGGGGGTCTGCTTCTCCCTCTGACCCTCTTCCCTCTTGTGCTGTCTCTCATTCTCTCTCTCAAATAAATAAATAAAATCTTTAAAAAAAAATTTACCCAACTGTTATTACCATTACTTAAAATGTACTTTTAAAAATATTTTATTTATTTATTTTTAGAGATAAAGCAAGGGCATGGATGCACAGACCAGCTGGGCGGGGGGGGGGGATGGGACAGAGGGAAAGGGAGAGAGAAAAAATCTAAAGCAGTCTCCCTGCCCAACATGGGGCTTGATCTCATGACCCTGAGATCATGACCTGAGCTGAAATCAAGAGTCGGATGCTTAACTGACTGAGCTACCCAGGTGCCCTACGTAAAAATATGTTAATAAATTTGCTAATAGGCAAACTTTTATTTGCCTCAATTTGCAAACTGATATTTAGTATTTTCAGTTCCATGTTCATATTACATTGATCTGTGTTTGCCATGTTTCGTATTATAGTTAATGCACAGAACATGTGGATAGGCTATAATTGTCCTGTGGTTTATTGTAGTAGACCATAATCTACCCTGTTCCTGGCTCAGTGGTAGAGACATACACAAAATATTGAGATAGGTAACCCTGTAATAGCAAAATTTAGTAGTAAGTTGAGTAGAATGAAGACGTTACCTGGAATAAAGAGTAGCAACTCTTCTGGCCAGCTTTTCCCATTGATTGTCTTACTGTGGAACTTCAGATCTATTCGTCAGTAATTCTGGGAGGCATACCTTATATTTCAATAATAAAACAATAATAAAATAATTAATAATTTAGAGATAATATAAACGCCACAATAATAACAGTGCCATAATGAATGAACTATCATTCTATCAAGCCTTTCAACCCCTATCAATTTTGTCCTATAATATTTTATATATTATATATAAGTAATATATATAAATAATATATATATATATTTATATATTTATATATATTTTTATATAAATATATATTTATATATACATATATTTATTTAAATATTATATATTTATATATATTTATATATTTATATATACATATATGTATTGTAGATATATAAATATATAAATATATAAAAATATATATAAATATATATAAATATATATAAATACATATATAAATATATATATATAAATAATAAATATAAATATAAATATTTATAATATTTATATTTACTATACTTCGCTGATTAATAAGAATAATCTTACGGTTTAAGTGTAGAGATGAGAAGAAACTAAGGTTGGTGGCATGGGGCTGTTACTTTGTATTCGTTTTATGACCGACTAATAGTTGAACTCTAGTATGTGTCTGACTGTTTTCTAAATAATGGGGAATCAGCACTAAACAACACAAAATACAACAGTATTTTCTGTCCTTTTAGAGTTTATATCCCAATGCGAGGGGGATACATAATAAAGCAAAATAAGTTAAGTTACATTTTGGGTTGCAAGTGTGGCACAGAGAAGTGTAACTGAGGAAGGGGATGAGGAATGGGGCGTGCACTACCATTGTGTATGTGATGCTCATGGCCGATCACATGGGGAAACCTGCATTGTTACAAAATGCTGAAAGAAGTGAGAGAACCAGAGGCAGAGTTAGCAAGAGGCATTTTGAGCAAAAGCAGGAAAAGAAACCTATCTATCTGATAGCCTCCCTTCAGAGGAAAGGAAAGGAGAAAGCCAAGGTTTGGGACTAGGGCAGGCAAGCCTGCGTCAGACCCAGAGGTGTGAACTCAGAGCTCTCCAGCTCACCTGTGGCTACCCTGTATGAGTCTGTCTTCTGAGGGCAAGTAGCCTGAGGTGGAGATAACTAAATGCCTCACTCCAGAAGTGGATAAACAGTTTGTAGACTTTTAGTTGATGGTACTATGTGTGCACTTTGTTAAAACGCTGGGTAGTGTGAGCCCAGGGTCTTCGTTATCTTTTCAGTATCTCATGAAGCAACCAATGATGCCAAATTTTTAGTGGCTCTGTAGATTATATAGATGGTGAGTACAGAGCTGTGGTTCCTGATTGAAGGGCTGCTCTGCATGTCACATAATGAGGGTAAAGTGGAACTGAGCACACTGTAGCCTGGAAAACTTCTGAAGGTGTGGACACTGAAGGTTCTACACCTGGGTGAAAATGTCAGCATGTGGCTGATGGACAAGAGAATAGTGTTGTTGCTGTTCACAAGAGCAACAAGGGAGTGAAGCCTCTGTGCTCTGCTTCTAGTCATTTAAATCTCAGCAGGACAGAGGATAGAAAAAAGACAGACAAGTACATGGAATTACTGTATCACAAGTGGAATGGGGTAGACCGCTGGAATCACAGATTTTATACGTGGATGTACATGGTGATGAATTCTTCAGGTGAGAATTCGGAAAGTGAAGATCTCAAAATCTGGCATAAAATCGGTAACGGTCAAATTTTAGGAAGAAGCAGTTGACAGTGAAAGCATTCAGATCTCTTTAGGAAAAAAAAAAAAAAAAAGACCAAAAAATGAAGGAATGGACATAGGACTGTGTGCTGATTATAATCACCTCTCCTTTTTCTCATTCCAGCTGCCACAGTTAGGATGATAGTCACTGGACAGACTGTAAACATAGACATTGGAGGAATGTTTAATCTGGATGATTGTATGATGGTCTCATTTTAAAAAAGATTATAAGTGGGAGATGTGATACAGTGTCTCATTGATTTTGCTTCTAAATCTCTGAGTAAAGATGAAAAGATGGGAAACAGCAAGGCCATATTGCAGAGAAATTTGTGCTAGGTGTCACCGAGTAGAATATGGCATGTGCTTTTTACTAGGTTGTCCACAGTATATGGGGCACAGGAAAAACTAAATGAGTGACATAATAAGCCTAGATTTCACATGTTAAATTTGCTCCAACTGGAGTGGTACCTCTTAACAACCTCACTTAGGGGGCACCTGGGTGGCTCAGTTGGTTAAGCGACTGCCTTCGGCTCAGGTCATGATCCTGGAGTCCCTGGATTGAGTCCCGCCTCGGGCTCCCTGCTCAGCGGGGAGTCTGCTTCTCCCTCTGACCCTCCCCCCTCTCATGTGCTCTCTCTCTCATTCTCTCTGTCAAATAAATAAATAAAATCTTTAAAAAAAAACAAAAAAAAACCTCACTTAGGTATTATCCCAGAGGACCAGAAGATTTCAGGAGGCCATCCTGATGTGGACACTGGTTTTGAATTATATATCATATTCCATTATCACCCTGAGGACCATCGCCTCATTCTTGACTTGAATCTACCCCTATGAGTACAGTTTAAATTAAAAATGGTCTTTCTAGTAGTATTGTCATACTTTTTACAAATTTTGAGCTTAATATGCATTTATTTTATAATTGTTTCTTCCTGATTTTGTGCTAAGTTATGTCCTCTCTTCTGACTTTCTGAACTTCATTTTGTCTTCTTTGGACACAAGATGGATAATTTGACTTCATTTCTGTTAAATTTGATATTGTTAGATTAAACCCATCTCTCGACTCATTCAATGCAACATATTTTCTTCACTTTCCACCACAGTATTATTGCATATTTTATCATTACACCAACCATAAAATTCAATCCAATAATAAACATGTTTTATAGAACATGGATGATGACCACCCTGTACATTATGGTAAGACTCTTTTAATCTAATATGCATAATTACAAGCTTTGTTTCCATGAAAAAAAAATCCTATATTATTGTAGCAACATGTAATTTGGCATGAAAAATGAAGAGGTTCATTTGTTGGGTTTTCTGATTTTTCACACATTTTATTTTCATTATTTTTAAAAATAATTTTTCAAAATCAGACTAAAGACACCATAATTTTTCTAACCTGTTTCTTGAAAGAAAGGTAAAAAAAAAACCCTCTTAAAGTTATAATAGTAGCACTCATCCCAAAAATCCTACAAATTAAGAATTACAACAGAGATTAATTTCAATATTAGCTGCGACAAAATATATTTTTCCCAATCTTTGAGATAGCACAGTTCTATTTTAGATAGTTAGCAATTTTATTCAGCAACATCTGTAAAGGATTACACATACACACTCACACACACATTTCAAAGAATAAAGAGAAACATTCTTAAGTACTCTGTGGGTGAACTGGACATAATTAGCAGATAAAAATCAATATCCCTCTGGCACGCACTTTCATCAAGGACTCTTTAATAAAATTTGCTTTTGAAAATTAACAGCCAGTGTAAATACTTCATGTAATCTGCAAGGTCATTCTTTCATTACTATTTTAAAAACATTTTTAATTTGAAAAAAAATCACATTTTGGTTAAAAAGTATAGACACAAATATCTCAGATTTATAAATATATGAATTAACAAAAAGGAAGAGTGTCTCTACTACGTGTATTTTCTTTTTTTTTTTTTTTAAGATTTTATTTATTTATTTGACAGAGACAGAGATAGCGAGAGCAGGAACACAAGCAGGGGGAGTGGGAGAGGGAGAAGCAGGCTTCCCGCCGAGCAGGGAGCCCGATGTGGGGCTCGATCCCAGGACCCTGGGATCATGACCTGAGCCAAAGGCAGACGCTTAACAACTGAGCCACCCAAGCGCCCCTATGTGTATTTTCATTAATAATTAATAATATAAATAATCAAGTTCTTAATGGTAGAACCGAACTGTTTCTGTACACCATTGATAGCATTTAATATAAAGAGTAGAGCAAAGATGAAGGTAACTTATTTCCTCTTTTGTGACATAGTAGCTGAAGGCCACATACGTATTTTGGTTAAAATAGGAGCATTTTTAGTTCTATAAGACACAACAAGGAAATACCATTTTGACTAGAAATTGCTGAACACATAATTCTAGAATTATATACGCTATAAACCGAGAGTCTTATTAAAACTAATAAGATACGGGAAGGAAGTGCCGTTGGCAGAGGGTTTACTCTGGAGGACTCTATTCCTTATATATATGTTTTTTCTTACTTCATATCCCATGAAGATCACTGTGCCAGAAATCCTACCTCTAAAACATCAGATGACTTAGAAGAGTCTGGGAAAGGATATAGCCTAAATACATACAGGTCAGGAAACTCAAGCATCCATGTGTGCTAGGGTCAGAGAGAGCAAACTTCAAAGCATGAAGGATGAGAAGTACATCCCCACCAGTAAACATGGCTGGTTCTATGGTTTTTACATGGTCTGTGTGCATAGCCAAAGTTTTCCTTTTAAACGTTCAATAAATTATCTTGATTGCTCCAGATGCTTTAATCTTTTCTAAGAGAAACAACTGGATACAGTGTGCGAACAAGAGTCGTCTTCATTTGATGCAGGTAACCCAGGTAGAACTGACCAAAGGTGGACAGAGCAACTTGGTGGCCAGCAGATCCTTCCTGTTGAGATGTCCATTTCAGAACTGTCAGCGGTTTGGAGTTTTGATTACATGCGGTGAAAGGAGAGATCCCTTTCCATTTATGTAGAATTACTGTGGTTTTTTGGTAAGTTATAGGACTGATCTCAGATCTACTGAAGCAGAACAGACTCTCTGACAATGGGGCCAATAAAATGAACCTAACAAGATCATCAAGTGATTATTGGCCTACTCATTTTTGGAATAGCTTTTTACTCTAAAAGATATGAAAGGATAGGGACACCTGGGTGGCTCAGTTGGTTAAGAATCTGCCTTTGGCTTAGGTCATGTCCCAGGGTCCTGGGATGGAGCCCCGCATTGGGGTCCCTGCTCTGCTTCTCCCTCTCCCTCTGCCTGCCCCTCCACCTGATTGTGCTCTCTCACTCTCTCTCAAATGAATAAATAAAATCTTTAAAAAAAAATGAAAGGACTGAAAGAAAAGTGAAAAAAATAGGAAATCATAAAAAGGAATTTTTAAAACCAAGATACAATTAAGTCCAAACTTAAAGAATTTACCTCCCCAGTAAAATAGAAGATATATTTTAATAAGTTCTGATAAACAATTATATTCTCCTTATAGAAAACACAATTAAGCTTCATGTGCCACACGAAGAAGATCAAGCATATAGAAGACAGCGATTATCACAAGATGAATATTAGATTTATCTATGGACTCTTGAATAAAAAGGTAATCTCTGGCCCCTTTCCCAGAGACACTAATTTAATTGGCCTTGGCCTGGGGTATAACTTAGGCTTCTATATTTTTCTTATTTAAAATTTGTGGTTGATTACAATAAGTTGTCAGGATTTAGGACTAAGACAGTACAGAAGGCAAACACCAATCAAAAGAAAGTTGGTAAAACTGCAAGAGGAAATTAAGACAAATGAAGCACAATGATCTTGAACCTTTACCACTAAGTAATTTAGCTTCAAAATAGTATGTTAGAGATACAAGGATAAACTGGCAGGAACATGAACTTAGATGGAAATATTAGCCTGATATTCCTGATTATTTTTAGATCAAATAAAGGAAAATAAATAAAATACAGTATTTTTCTAACTAGTAATAATAAGCATAGAGTAGTGATCAGCTACATATCTGATATTAATTGCACAGATACACAGCTTTCGTGAAACAATAATGGAACATTCTATATTAGTAAATAACAATTATTATCATCACCAAAATAGGCAATAGTATAAAGGTAAGTGACCTTTTTAAAAAGATACTTTGGTACCACTCTCTGAAAATAAGGTACAGTTGAAAAATGAAATTAAAAATAAATAGAAAAAACAAACAAAAACCATTTCTTTCCTAAATGGCTTCTACTTTGAAGCAGAAAAAAAATAAAAAATCTGTAATAACCACACTTGGTATCTGCCACAGAACAAAATGGTTTTCAACCCATTATAGCTCTGATATAAACTGAAGGTAGAGCATCTGAGTGTCATTTTCTTAAAAACAAAACAAAACAGTGTACGTGGATGATTACAAAACACTTATCACATAGCCACTTTCTAAAGCTTTAAGTCCTTAATTGGGGGAGATAAAACATCCTATCCTTTTTACTGCCAAAGACCTGCTTTGAGAACCATAAGGTTATTTCTATATCCCTATAGACATTATCTACATATACCATTTCTCATCAAAGTCAGGAATAAAATTCAGATAACATCACGTCATGAAGGATTGTAGGGGAATTCATGTCCTTTAAAAAATCCTATGGGGCATTTACTCTGAAAGTTATGGAAGTTCATTGGCTTTCACTAGAAAAGAAAGAAATGTAGGTAGTTTCAGATTGATTGAGGATATTTAGCTTAAAAATGTTTATTTAGTGTTAACTTTCTTCTATGTTCCTGACACTGGATTAGGTTAAACAGATGTGTGGACTTGAAGGAATGACAGTCTAGCAAACAATGGGAACAATGAATAAGTTAATGTACATCATGAAAAAGGAAGCTGGTATTATTCAGGAACAAACATCCTCCTTAAAAATAAGATGAACAGGTACCAAAGCCAAAATAAGCCAATAGTGAAATACAACACATATCTTTTAAGAGATTAATAGGTAATTTTATTTTATTTTTGTTTTTTTTTTTAAAGATTTTATTTATTTATTTGAGACAGAAAGAATGAGAGAGAGGAGGGTCAGAGGGAGAAGCAAACTCCCCGCCGAGCAGGGAGCCCGATGCGGGACTCGATCCCGGGACTCCAGGATCATGACCTGAGCCGAAGGCAGTCGCTTAACCAACTGAGTCACCCAGGTGCCCAATAGGTAATTTTAAAAGCATCATATTTGATTATGCTAGTCCTTTCACTGAAACTCACTAGTTTATAATTTTAACTTTTGAGGTAAAATTTATAAAGGTATTTTTTCCATCTGAAACTAAAATATATTGCTGCGATATTTGAAAAGCTGTGTAATGAGAACAGCTATGATATATTTAAAAATAAAGTTATTTTAATACTTTATCAAAGTCTAGGGAATTTTCCAACTCTTGGTAAAATATCATATTGGCACAAGAAAAAAATAGAGACCCTTGTTTGTATAAAAAATTAATATTCCATGGACTTGGCATGTTTAGTGAAAGTAACATTAATCAATAAATTATTTATTGGGTAGAACTTGTGAGAATGTTAAAATGCTTTGTACTTCAAACTGTCCATCAAAATAAATCACAAATGGAATTAGTTGTATTTGAATGTAATGTGGTAGATATGGATCCAAGTGTACTTGGAACAAATGTTGAGGCAGTGATCTGCAAATAAGTATTGATTAATCTATCTTTCCCTATTGATCTGACATTCACATTTATTATATATTGTTTAAAAATGCTTGGGATTTTTAGGAATTTTTAAAGTGTAAGGTTATTAATTTTATTTGAAACGTATGCATGCTTTTTGTTTTGGTTATATGCACAAAGCCGCCCTCACTAAAAGATGAAAGAAAGCAAAAAAAAAAACCTAAAACATAAAGAGAAAAAGAGAATAAAAAGAAAAGAAGACAGAAATGCCAAGTCAAGCTGACATTGTAGTTTCTAGTTACAAGGATTTGTAACATACAAGTATATTTCTATCTCTGGGTGCCATGAGACACCAGTGTCTATTTCATATATTCTCCTTTCCTAAATTTGAGTTGGATTTTTTATTATAACCAAATATGCACCACCTGATATAAATTACAAAGTGACATTCTAATTAAAGAATGTGCATAATCTGCCTGGGCAAGTACTACTTTTACTAAGGTTCAGTAAGGGAAGAATAAATTATCAGGATGGGCTCATCAGTTTTAAAACTAACACTTAAGTGTCTTTTCTTAAATATGTGATTTTTATATAATTAAAATCATGTTTAACTATCCAAATATCCTTGTTTATTTCTTTAAAATTACCTCAAATGAAAAAAAAAAAAATTGTGCTTGTGATATGAACCTTCATTGATACTCTGAACTTCAAGTTACAGAGGAGTATTCCGGGCAAGACTAGTTTTCTGCTAGCAGATCTCTTGTTTTCTCAGAGAAGATGGACAGCATTTCAAATGTCATGTTAAGGAAAATCTATTAATATACACAGTGATTTCCAAATGAATTATATTTTCAGCATCTTCAATTACATTATAAACCATCAGACATCAATAATTATAACTTTGGTTCACTTCTTTTTAAAATTTCTTACAACTACCTGCTACATAAGGTTGTCAGGATAACTGGCTAGTACCAAATATAAAAAATTCTGACGACATGTTAAAATAATTTTATTAAAATCGGTATAACCACTATTGAATTACTTTGGCCTATTGAGGGGAATTTTAGCTACATATTCCCATGTTAAGTGTTTACCTCGAAGATCAAATCATAGAGTATTTTTCCTTGCATTCATGAATCAGATTACAATTAAAAACTATAAGCACTGGAGGGGGTGCCTGGGTGGCTCAGTCGTTAAAAACTATAAGCACTGGAAATCCTAAAAAATGATGGTTCAATCTACAATGTGTTGTGACCTTTAATAAAGGAAAGAAATAAAATTATTGCCCTAAATAAGCAAAGAAGTAGCATGCATAAAAAACTGTTTATGATATGAAATATTAACAATTGACAATAACATTTCTTATTAAATTAGTTATAGCTGATGAATATTGAAACATTAAAATTTGAGTCATTATCGTGTCACAAAATATTTTCTAAAATGTCATCGTATATACTTTGTTTCATTTTATTTGTACTATAACAGGGAGCAAATTGTGAAAAAAAAACATGGTAACTTAAGTGTCACATTTTTGGTGGCAATTAACTTTTATTGATTTTATTTATTTTTTTAATTCTCTAATTTTTACTTTTTTTCTAGTTTAAAGTTTTTATTTAAATTCCAGTTCGTTAATATACAGTGCAATATTAGTTTCATGTGTAGAATTTAGTGATTCATTGCTTGCATACAACACCCAGTGCTCATCACAAGTGCCCTCCTTCATCCCCATCACCTTTTAAAATTTTAAAATAGTGATGAGGTGTACCTTTTTGTGAATTTTGGATTCTTCTTCATGGACTACAAAGGTTAAGTTATAAGTCATGAACAGCAAGTTACAATCTTGTTTCAACTATAGGAATATGAATTTTGTCTGTTTTGTATATTAAGACTGAATATTATTTCATTGTAGATCTCCTCTTCCTGCCAACACCAACTCACCTACAAACATATCAGTTGGAAAAAACCTACTCTTCCATGGGTAAGTTAATGAAATTTGAGTAACACAAGATGGAATGATTTCTGGAACCAGATTGTCGTGTTTGAAGTCTTGGCTTTCTGCTAGTTAGTGATTTCTTAATGATTTGGTTCTTAAGATATAATAGTCATCTAAAAAACGTGAATAAATACTCTGAAACCAAGTGACCTTTTCATTCTTCTATCCATAAGAGGTCACTATGTCTTTTGAAGGATATGTTAAAATAGTGTTGTCTGGTTAAATAAAGCTTCTCTGCCTTACAAGCCAGGGTGCTAATTTTAAGGGGGTTTTTTTTGTTTGTTTTTTTGTTTTTTGTTATTAACGAAAGAGTTTATTGGCTTTCAATATACATCAATAAATTTTTAAATGTAAGTTTGTTAAACTTTATGTTTTATGATAAAAGAATACTTAAGGTCATTTTTTTGATAATTCTGTACTTTTAAGTAAAGCTTATATCACCTAAGACTTCATCTAGTCTATCTTTTAGAATCTTACATATTTTATGGGAATTCCTTGAATGAAGACATTTAGATATAGAAACTGAGAATTGTCAAATTAAGTGTGTTATATTTGTTTGGTTTCATATCCATTAACCAAACAACTAATTGTTTATAACGGAACTTCAGGAAGCTGCATGAATGTAGATATTCATCACAATTAACATAATTACCAATTAATCTTACCTCCCCTAAAATATTTATGGCATGCTGTGTATTTCTTGGCCTACTTTCATATACTCATTCCTTCTCTGCCTGGAAATGAATGTTTCTCACTTATATTTGTACTCACTGTTCATCCATTAAGATTCAGTTTGAATGTAAACTTCTCTAAGTCTTTTCTTGACATTCACTCCCTTTTTCTTATTACCGACCTAAGAGTCCTTTTTCATAGGTTTATTATTACTTTCATTGATTTCTCATGTTGTATTTTATTACCTGTGTATGTTTCTCCATTTCTCATTGGACTGTTAGTGTCTTGAGGACAGAAGCTATTATTTATCTTTGTTTTCCTAACAAGAAGCAAGGTGATCAGCACACAGTAGGTTCTTAATAAATATTTATAAAATGAAAAAGCAAACAAATGAATGTAAGAATAGAAGAAAGTAAAAAAAGAAAAAGAATAGAAGGAAACCTTGTGTGATTGACTATTATGCACCTAGCTCCTATGAATGATATTCTCATGAGCTAATCTTTCCAGTTTAGTTTAAAACTTGAAAGCATATGCAAGGAAAAACAATACATGTAGACTGACAGTAGTTCCAGAAAACAAAATAAGTTATAAAGTATGTTAAGGAAGGAATGAATAGTTAAGGTAGGGTTTTAAAAAACAAAATGTGGCAGGAGTGTAGACACATTAAAATTTGGAGACCTAGTAACCCATGTGATGTAATAGGTTGGAAATTAAGAAAGAGGTACCATCAGAAATGTTACAAAAGTATTACTTTTAGCGCATCAAGTTATGTGCATGCTGTACACATGTATGATGTATTTTGTGACACAATGAAGAGAAACTTATCAAAGTATGTGGAAAATATCAATTAAATTTAATTTTTATAAGTGAGAGTTTTGAAAGTGATTAATAATTACTTTTAAATAAAGAAATAATTCAACTTCTATTGAATATTGAGTTTATTTAAAGATTAGTGAGGATTTAGTTCCTGAATTACTTGTCCCTAAAAAGAAATTGTAGGGGCGCCTGGGTGGCTCAGTCGTTAAGCGTCTGCCTTCAGCTCAGGTCATGGTCCCAGGGTCCTGGGATCGAGCCCCACATAGGGCTCCCTGCTCCGCAGGAGGCCTGCTTCTCCCTCTCCCACTTCCCCTGCTGTGTTCCCTCTCTCACTGTGTCTTGCACATTTGTATATAGATGTGTGCATATATCAAGCACATACACAAACAACTTTATTTTTTTTTAATTTTTTTTTTAAAGATTTTATTTATTTATTTGACAGAGACAACAGTGAGAGAAGGAACACAAGCAGGGGGAGTGGGAGAGGGAGAAGCAGGCTTCCCACTGATCAGAGAGCCCGATGCAGGGCTCGATCCCAGGACCCTGGGATCATGACCTGAGCCGAAGGAAGACGCTTAACGACTGAGCCACCCAGGCGCCCCACGCAAACAACTTTAAATAGATAATAATTTCAAACTATTTTGTAACTCTCATAGTGGTATATATTATTTTCCATTAGTCAAATTATATAATTTGCCATTTTTACCGTGGCAGCCTGTAAAATCTGTCACCTTCTTTAGGATCTACATGCATCCTCATCATTAATCATTTCTATTCAACGACCAAATTAAATAAATATACCTTAGGAACAACTTATGATTTCTATGGGGTTCTAAAGTCATCTTTTGCTAAAATAGCAGAAAACTTCCTTCTAAGTTGGCATAAAAGTGAAAAAAGAAATCATGTTGAATAGAAAAATCAAGGAGAATAATATCCTAAAGGCAGGGATCTTAAATGCCAAGTGCCCTTTCTCAGCCTCAACCATTCATTCTGAAAATGGCCTATCAAAACAGCTTAGAGGGAGCAGGTTAATTACTGTTCCTTTGACATATGTAATACATTTCCACTTGCAGGCCTGTGCATTTATTTAAGGCCAAATGTTGTACAAGAAAAGTGTCCTCTAAGGTATTTCTTTCTACCATTTTTTCCCAGTTGGCCTACAGAGCGATTTTTTTAAGTAACACTGTCTTTTTTGGAGATATTTTAAAATAAGGCTTTAATCATGTGCCTCTTTAGGGATAATACAGCCCAGGAATGGTATTAAGAGAAGAGCCTAATTTGCTTTTAAATGCCACCTTAATTTAAATATTTAAGCGTATCTATACACAATGCTTTTATCTATGCATTTTTGTCTTTCTGAGTCTTTTCTATACTGTATATGCCAATATTGACACTTCCTTTTACCTGCTTATACTTTCATATCTTTATGTATGTACAGACCCTTATTTATGTAAATGAATAAAGAAATCAATGACCGACTGCCTTTAGTGGATGGCTCAAAGACAGAGTCCATCTTCTTACATGATGTATTGCTACCATCTCCGAAACACAGTAGGGACTCATAAAAAATAATTAGGTAGAGACTACACCTTTTAATTCAGCATCCTAATAATAAAAATACTAATTTCCTATTTTAATGACCTATCTTGGATTTAAAGGAGTAGTAGATGAAGAAACTATAGAGATGATAGATAGATGGATAGATAGATAGATAGATGATAGATCAATCCTGCATTTATTAGTCTTTATCCTGTTATAAAGAGGAACACATATAATGTTTTTGAAGAATTAAAAATGTCTTTAAGAATTGCCAATGTGTCATTAATACATTAGTAATATTAAGTATTAAAGTTTGCTCAAAAAACAAGAGATCACATATATAGAGACATATCTATAAAGATACATTTCAGTCTGTCTACCTACCTTTTGACCAAAGACAAACACAGACTACATCAACAAAATCAAGAAGTTTAAGTAAACCTGGCAAAATTTCCCATCTTACAGGCAAATGCAATGCTCTGGTGGATCTAGCCTAGGCAGCTATTTCTGCACACTTTATTGTTAATCTTAATATGTTCTTCTATCATGTACAGCTACAAGCAAAATAGTTTTTAATGACTTCATTCCTGGTAAAATTTGTCACAAGAAAGTATAACTATCAATCTCCCTTATCTATTTTATAAGGGTTATATGAATAGCAATTTCAGAAAGGGACTCAAACAGAGGACTCCAATAATCAAGAATGGTTCAGAGGATATTATATTAAAACAAAAAATAAACCCCTTCTTTTATTAATCTACATAATCCCTCTTTGGTTTAATAGGATTTTAACTAGCTCTAAATATTTGAACCTCTCTGAATTTTGAGAGGTTTAAAGCTTTCTTCCAAGCAAGCAAAGTGGATTAAAATCAACCTTTGTGTTTTATAATTTGCATTTAACTGAACTATACTGTGAGTTTTACTAAAGCCCTTAAGTGGTTTCTTCCTCAGTTGCTGGCATCTCTCTAGGATAAGATCATGAGATTCTATTTCCTTTGATGTATTTCAACTTGCAAACACATTACATGAACAAATTCCTTGCCCGATATGCTCTCTTCTCCCAACACACTCATGCCCCCCAAAACATTTCTCTGCTTTCAAATATTTCATACATAGCTCTTTATTTTCTTTCATTTACGGGTGAAAAATAGATTCTCTGAGAAAATCCTGAAAGGGAAGAAATAGATCTTAATCAAGTGTCAATGAGATGTTAAGATAGGTCAAATCTATGATGGAATTTTTCCGTCTTTCTCAATATTTTCTCTAAAT
Organism: Mirounga leonina; assembly: GCF_011800145.1. Lineage (NCBI taxonomy): Eukaryota > Metazoa > Chordata > Mammalia > Carnivora > Phocidae > Mirounga > Mirounga leonina. The sequence goes on along the minus strand of NW_023270320.1, from coordinate 31,158,114 downwards.
TTCCAGTAGCCAGTTTTGACAAAATGAAACACAATCTTCCTTTTGTATTGTCTGCACTGCTCATTTCGACATTCACAGGATTCCTGACTTACAGTTCTTTTTTGAAACAGAATCAAGATGTGTATTTCTTTGATTCATGAAAGCAGAACAAAATGTCATGCATAAATTATACTGTGTAACTACTAAAATTTTTATCACTTCTATAAAAATCTTGTATATATGGGTATATAAATATAAAAATAAGGGAGTAGTTAACATATACTTTCACCTTTGGTTTCTCAGGGCTATAACCTGATATGAGTTAAGTTGCATAGTTAAATATGGATGATAAATAAAAAGCTCAGACTGTAATAGAAGGGAAAATAGGAATGAAAGAAGGGAGGAGGGGAGGAAGGGAAAAAAGAAGGAAAGCTGAACTTGTTAAAAATGAAGAGAGAGCTGGAAGGCATACTTAGAAGGCACTGTTTGTCTAAATGAAGTGGATGGATGCTCGTATATAGATTTTGGAAGCATGAAATTGAAAGATTTCAGAAGTGTGTAAAGTGGAGTGATGTTTTATGGTTTGGCTGACTTTCAGAAGTATGCGGTTGTAATTCATTGGCTGGCTCTCAGCAGCCTGGCTACTGATGCTGAATTGTCATGGATCAATTAGAACTACTTTTACACAGTTCTGGTGGCTAGAGGTTACTAGAGTCAAAGAACAGTCAGTCCACAGGTCAGAGCTTTTTATCCCCAATCCACTTCTCTGTGCTTCTTAGGCAAAGCTGCAGGAGATATTATCAGGGAAGTGTCCAGAGCCTCACCAGGGTGCCTGATTCTACCAGAGATAAATGTTTCCTTTGCATGTTGGTCAGCACTGTTGCAGTTTCCCTCTTTGAATAATTTAGTGAGTCATGTAGGGATAATGAATGGCTGGACAAAAGCATCAAGGTTCTGGATAACATATCAAATGAATATAAGACTTGCAAGAACATGATTTATAAGATTTTTCAGGCTTAATCAAGAAAACAGGTGCCAATTACTCCTTAATTCCATCTCTTCTTTAGAGAAAGCTTAGCCAGGCGGTCATTCCATTCATACAGATATGGCTCTTCTGTATTAATTGGATACTCATTTGGGTACGTGAAGTCTGACAATAGTGCAGACTTCCAGCTGGTTGGCCACAAGAAAATCAGAGGCTATTTCTTCATTCATAATTATTAAAGCTAAGGAATTAAATGTGTGGGCTGTGCCCACAGGAAATAAGCTAAACTATTTTTTTTTTTTAATTAGGTAAAGTGAGGAATACTTTTTTTTTTTTTAAGATTTTATTTATTTATTTATTTGAGAGAGAGAGAATGAGAGAGAGCACATGAGAGGGGAAAGGGTCAGAGGGAGAAGCAGACTCCCCGCCGAGCAGGGAGCCCGACACGGGACTCGATCCAGGGACTCCAGGATCATGACCTGAGCCGAAGGCAGTCGCTTAACCAACTGAGCCACCCAGGCGCCCCAGGAACACTTTTTTTTGATTAACACCTTTTATTGTTCAATCTCATGGTTAGGATCACCATTATAAGGAACTGTTTTAAAATTATTAGTTACACCACCAGAAAATGATTTTATTCCTCCCATCTCTTCAAGAAAACTGTCCTCTCAGAAAGTTGGAAAGTCACATACTTCACATACTTGTAATTGTCTAATTCTTCATCCCACAGAGAAATAGGACTTGCTCCTTTGCTCCTAGGTTGGGATTAAAATAAATTAAAAAAAAAAAAAAAAAAAGGAATGATTCCCACATAAGAGAAGAACCTAGGAAATGGGGGCACCTGGGTGGCTCAGTCGTTAAGCGCCTGCCTTCAGCTCAGGTCATGATCCCGGGGTCCTTGGATAAAGCCTGCATCAGGCTCCCTGCTCGGCAGGAAGCCTGCTTCTCCCTCTCCCACTCCCCCTGCTTATGTTCCCTATCTCGCTGTGTCTCTCTCTGTCAAATAAATAAATAAAATCTTAAAAAAAAAAAAAAAAAGAAACTAGGATATGCATGCAAGTATAAACAATTTTTGTGGAGTTCTAGATATATTGTCTCTGGGAATTGTCTAGAAAAATAATCACTGTTATACCTCAAGAATATCCATTTACCCTGTTCTGATGCAAAGATAATTTCCTTTATGTTCCAAAGAATATCATTATAAGTAAAGTTGTCTGATATACCTTTATCTTAATCTTCATATTTTTTCTATACTTGAACAGTTTGGACAGATACAACCTACTATTATTTGTTGATTTATTTATATTTTGTAGTTGTTAGCATACACAAAATTGCATAAATTAAATGTACTAGCAATAGTTTGGGAGAGCATAATTATATACTATCCCTAGTAAAACCCAGACCTAAGCAAGTTATTATTAGTAGTAAGGGGGCATTTAGATTAAGTTCGTAGCCTTAAAAAAAGGGCACATAAAAAATACAGCTAAAAGGATAAAGTGCAAATGTATGTAAAGAAAGTATTACAATCATGGTTCTAGACATCTAAGAATCTCATCTCAGTGGTATTTAGCAAACACTGGCCAACTCATGCGTATTCCAAAGATTTGTTCCATACTTTCCTTCTGTAACCTATTTGTAGAAATTTTGTGAAGAGCCTCTGTTTTGATCTCTATCAGTATAATCTTTTCCTTTGATAATGGGTGAACTTGTGTTAGTTGGGTAACATTTACCCAAGGATAAATTGCTTATGCTTTAATTGCTTACAAAGTAGTCAAGAGTATTTGATAAGATAATTTTTTTCTGGTGATGTCCAAGGTTGTATTTCTCTGATGTCTTTTCCAGAATACCAAATTACCTGATTTAGGTCATGCAGGGGATGATTAGGTGGATGAAGGAAAGGATGCCTATGATAAGATTGATATGAATTAGTGCTTTAAAATAATTAGCTAATCCAGCTAAAAGACTGGAAACAAGTATCGATAGATTCATATTTATTTGCATGAGCCTACCTGTGATGGGTTCATAATGCATAATCTATGACTTCTTTATAAGAAATAATGAAAGGATAGCAGAATTAATGATAGTAAAGTGTCATCAGAGCCTACGGATGTATGACAGATTAGATAAATTTAGTTTTAACATTCTATTTGTTCTTTTCACCTTTCCCAAGAATTGCAAGTGATTTTGGACAGTAGAGCATAAGGAAAAAGAAGTAGAGAATAAGGAATGTAACTTTGCATAATACTTATTCCAGGAAACTGTATTCTCATGTCAAGGGTTCAGTAAGTTTTGCTTTCACTGATTTTCTCTATTGAATTTCTGTTTTCAATTTCATAGATTTCTTCTGTAATTCTTGTTATTTCTTTTTTCTGCTTGCTTTTGGTTTTTTACTTCTTTTTCTAGTTTCCTTAGGTGGGAGCTTAGAATACTTATTTTAGATTTTCTTTTCTAACATGTGCATCTATTCAATACTATAAATTTCCCTCTAGGTGCTGCTTTCGCTGCATCACAAAAATTTGAGAAGCCCTATTTTCATGTTCATGTAGTTTAAAATGTTTTTAAATATCTCCTGAGATTTCATCTTTGAACCATGCATATGTGGAAGTGTGTTGTTTAACCTCTAATAAACCCATCAAAGGCATTGTTTAATTCTGTCACAATGATTTCCATCTTTAGCATTGCTTTTTGGTACTTTCTTAGGATTTCCACGTCTCCTTATATTGCTCATCAGTTCTTGTATGCTGTCTATTTTATCCATTAGAATGCTTAGTATATTGGGGCGCCTGGGTGGCTCAATCGTTAAGCGTCTGCCTTCGGCTCAGGTCATGATCCCAGGGTTCTGGGATCGAATCCCACATCGGGCTTCCTGTTCAGTGGGAAGCCTGCTTCTCCCTCTCCCACTCCCCCTGCTTGTGTTCCCTCTCTCGCTGTGTCTCTGTCAAATTAAAAAAAAAAAAAATCTTTAAGAACGCTTAGTATATTAATTGTAGTTGTTTTAAATTCCTGATTTGATAATCCCAACATCCCTACAATGTCTGTTTCTGATGCTGGTTTTGTTTCTTCAGATTGTGGGGTTTTGTTTTGTTGATTTGCCTTTTGTTATGCCTTACAGTATTTTCTTGATAGCTAAACATGATGTACTGGGTAAAAGGAACTGCTGCAAATAGGCTTTTAGTAATGTGGGAGTAAGCCGCGGGGGTGGGGGGGAGTGTGCTACAGTCCTAGGATTAGGTCTCAGTATTTTAGTTAAACCTGTGTCTCTATATTGTGAACTTCACAAGCACTTCTCAGGTTTTTTCTCCCTTCTAAGGTGTGACAGGATGGCTAGGGGTGACTTTCAGTGATTATTTCCCCTCTCCAGGTCATTTGGGATCTCATAAACAAGTTAGGCTCTGGTTAACTAGTTTGCCGTGTGTTAAGAACAGAGTGTTTTGGTGTGGTATACTTCAGAATGGTTTCCCCATCAGCACCCCAGAAGTCCAAGGGGATTTTTCTCAGATGCTTATTATGGGCACCTGGTTGAGCTCCTGGAGGTTTTAATCTCACAATATTTTTGAAGCCTTCCTATGACTGGGCCTCATGAAGTTTTTCACCCTGATTGTTATCTGCACCGAGGCACCAGCTCCTCATCAATTACCATTCAGGTTTCCCTACCACAGCTCTGATTTCTCAGGCAGCTTCCTCTTGCGAGTCTCTGCTCAGGTAAACAGCAACTCCTTAGATATATCTGTCAGTCTCTCCAATCTTGGAGGCAGTAGTTTGCCTCTTCCTCTCTTCTCTTATGAATCCAAGAAAAGTTGCTTGTTTTTGAGACTGTTTAGCTTTATTACGTGTTAGAACAGAGTGGCAATTTCTAAATTCCTTACATGCAAAATTGGAAATCAGAAGTCTATTATTTTTTAGAGTTAGAAATAAACCATCTAATTTTTACCATTAAGAAATAAACAGGTAAGAAGTTAAAAAAGAAAGAAAGAAAAACGGTTTTCAACTAGTTATTTTAATACATTCTAATGGTAATGTGATTTAAATTGTCACCATTTTGTTAAGAAAGGATAAATCAATAGAATGCAGAAAGTCCTGCATATATGAATGGATTTGTTGCATATGTTGGTGGAAATTCTTGTTAGGAGGGAAAGCAGATTTGATATGAATCCAGTCAAATATTATTTGAGGAAGCTATAATAAAACAAAACACATGCAACCTTATTTATAACATCAAACTATTTTTAAAGGGGCTCAAATGTATTAACTTTAGTATTAAACTACAAAGATACTTTAAGAAATGCGGGTGATTATTTTTGAAGATATTTGAGGAAAGCAATCTTTCAAAGCATGCTATGATCATAGAAAGAATCATAATGATGAGCACAAAATACTTTCTTAAATGCTAATATATTCATTCTCATAAAACTATTATGAATCAAAAAATTAGAAAAATGTAGAGGAAAAATATTTCTAAAACTCCATAATGAGTCAGCCTCCAGAAAAAGAAATGTGTATCATAAATAATGATATTAATTTATTTTCATTGAAATGGATATAAATTTTAAATGCATTATCTAATGCATTATTTACCAATAAATTGTTAAAGAATATATCATATATTGACATTTATTTTGGCTGCAGCAGTTGATTAAAGGGAAATCCCATTCATTCCTCTGAGAAATATATTCAGCAAAACTTCCTACAGGGAAAATTGTAAAATTCCCCTAAAAAATTAAATCAATAATTAAACTAGCATTTTTAATAGAGTAGAATTGCCTTTTCTTTAAAATTATCTTAAAAGAAACAAAAGCAATCAGACAAGAAACAGAATCACAGATTAATTTGTGTATGAAACTAGGGGTCATCCTTCTAAGAGCAGTGAATAGATATGCCAGACATCTGAATAGAAACACTAATGGTTGTAGATATGATAAAATCTGAAAAAGGGTAGCTTTCTCACATAATTAGCACATCTAGAGGTGTAAAACTAACTATATCTTCTTTACTACAACAAAGTATTTCATAGCCTTGAAGGTTCACAACACTGTTTCCAAGAAGAAAAAAGAGTGAACATAGTGATTCAAGAGTCAGGCAGAAAAAGGGTATTTGTAGGAAATAGTCTACAAGTAAGGTTTAGAGAGAAGTAATCTACATTGTAAACAAAACAAATGCTGCCAATCAAAGTTTATTGGGTTCAAGTAAAGTTTAATAAAGGATGTATTTGCATATATAATTCTCTCTCCTGAGAAAAGCATATTAGCTTGGACCAGAGTACCAGCTACTCCTGTCCACATGAAATTCCTGCTAGTTTCTGGTCCATTAAAAGTCCCAGGCCAGTCAAATATGAATAATAAAAAGTATACCAGCTTCAGCTCAGACTTAGAGATATGGAAAGAACATCACTTCCTGTCTTATAATTAAGACAAAAACAAAAACAAACTACAAATAAATGCCTTATCTTGAAAGATATAGAGAATGGAGAATATATGACAAAGAACTAACTCCAAAAAGGAAGAAAGGCATGTGTAGAGAAAAACAGGAGTGAAAATTTGCCTACCTGGGACAGACAGCATTAAATACCATATATTTCAATAAAAGAGTCAGCTAGAAATTTTTAACAATTTTTTATTTTTATTTTTTTGACAGAGAGAGACACAGTGAGAGAGGGAACACAAGCAGGGGGAGTGGGAAAGGGAGAAGCCAGGGAGCCCGATGCGGGGCTCAATCCCAGGACCCTGGGACCATGACCTGAGCCGAAGGCAGACGCTTAACGACTGAGCCACCCAGGCGTCCCCCTTTTTTTTTTTTTTTAAGATTTTATTTATTTATTTGAGAGAGGGAGAGGGAGAGAGAGAGAAGCAGGCTTTCTGCTGAGCAGGAAGCCCAATGTGGTGCTCGATCCCAGGACTCTGGGGTCACGACCCAAAGGTAGATGCTTAGCCAGCTGAGCCACCCAGATGCCCCAGAATTGCATCCTTTTGCAGACTTTTCATCCAGGAGCCCAACAAATTGCTCACAGGGAATATTGGGGAGCATCCCGAGAAAACTTCCTCTAAGGTGCTGCTGGAGGGAAAAATTATTACCACTCTACTACTACACTTTCCTAAGGAAAAGAAGACTTAATCTACTGAGGGAGGTTATCAGAATCTGTAGCCTGAGGAAAATGGGAAAAAATCATTGAAGACAGAGAGGGAATGCCAACCACCAGCAAAAACACCATGCAGACCCATCTTCCCTATCTTTTCTAAGGAACAAGAAGTCTTAATTGATATGAGTAAAGGCATCAAAAATAGTCAAGAGGAGAACAGTAAAAAGAAAAATTCTACATCTGGAGGAAAGGCTAGGCATAGTATTACAACTGGAGAAGGTGCAGGAACCCTCAGAAAGGCCACAGCACAGAGACCCATGTTCATGGAGTCTGACTGAGACTTAATGAGAGCACTCAGGTACATCCCAATTCCTCAACCCCCATCACAACATCACCAAGTCCAGTAAAAAGGACAGTGGAGGGGCGTCTGGGTGGCTCAGTTGGTTAAGCGACTGCCTTCGGCTCGGGTCATGATCCTGGAGTCCCGGGATCGAGTCCCGCATCGGGCTCCCTGCTCGGCGGGGGGTCTGCTTCTCCCTCTGACCCGCTTCCCTCTCGTGCTGTCTCTCATTCTCTCTCTCTCAAATAAATAAATAAAATCTTTAAAAAAAAAAAAAAAAAGGACAGTGGAATGTTTGTTGGGAACTGTATGAGATAGCTCTAGGAAGCAAAGCAAGGAAAGGCCCAAGAACAAATAGAGAGGCAAACACAAGATGTTACTAGAAGAAATTGAAGCCCGTGATACACTGAGGGTAACCATAACAGCAGAACGCAAAACCAACTCACTCCCTAATTATTTTAACACAAGACTACACACTAAATGCCTAACAGAAGGCAATGAGAAGTAACCCATTTATCATTTGAGTTGGGTTTTTAATTATTTACTACTGGATTTATTCTTCCTGATATCCTGAAGCTATACCAACATTAAGATCAATATTTATCCCTATAACCAATGAGCGAATAACTGAACCCTGCTTTTCCCTTCCCCCAATTTTAAGTTTGCTGCTCTGCACTTTAAATTGGATTAATGAGTTCACAGAGAGTCTCTTCAAATTATTTTCCAAAATTGCTTTATCTTCTAATGATAAACAAATATATTTGTCTTTCCTTTAATCTAATTACAGCTTTACATATATATTAGAGTTTGTCATATACATAGAATACTTATATAGTTTCTAGCAATGAATTAGTTTTTTTCTTTTTTTTTATATATTTCTTAAACATTCTAACAGATATTTGGAACATAGGAAATACTAAACTGGTGTTTTTCAGTCATCTACAAGAATTAGGAATCCACACAGCATTTTATATAAAATTTACATTACTCACTTTGATTTTCTTGTCTGCTTCTCATTTCTTTCCTCTAAGTGATTTTTTTTTCTAAGACTAACTTTTGGAGAGACCTTCCAGTAAGATACAAACTGCAGGGGTGCCTGGGTGGCTCAGTTGGTTAAGCGGATGCCTTCGGCTCAGGTCATGATCACGGGGTCCTGGGATCGAGCCCCGCATCGGGCTCCATGCCCAGCGGAGACCCTGCTTCTCCCTCTCCCTCTGCCTGCCACTCTGCTTACTTGTGCGTGCTCTCTCTCTCTGTCAAATAAATAAATAAAACTCTTAAAAAAAAAAAAAAAAGAAAGATACAAACTGTAGTTACCCTCAATAACCTTTGGGGTGTTGTTTCCTATTGCATTTGATTACACTTCTGATATTTTTTGTTCTTTGGTATTGTTATCACATATCCCTATGTGATAAATGGTTCTCATTTCAACTGTTTCTAATGCATGTTAAACATTACTTCATGGTTTTGTCTCTCCTTTTCTTGATCCTGTGTCCCCGGTGTTAGAAGAGTCACTCAAGGTCTCCTCTTTTATCATCTTATGATGAATTTCATCCAAAACCCTGCTGATTTCTGCTATATTGACTAGGTCGATATTGATGTTTCCTGGGTCTCTGGAATTGACTTCTGTAACTATGTCACATTAAGTAAGATTTGACATCTTGTTTTTCTTTCCTTCTCCTGATATCAACCTTCATCTAAAAGATTAAAGTCTTCTCTCTCTGGAAAATAACTTATTTCTAAAGGCAGTTCTTTTCTATAATTTAGTTCCATCTGCATTATTTTTTATGACTTTTTTGAGAGTTTGTGCATGTGGATGTCATTTCCTATTTTCAGAAGTGCTGTTTTTCCTAGTTTTAATATTTCATTTATCAAGGGGGACCAAGACATTTTGGCAATGCTCATTTCCTATCATTCCTCCATATTCTCTATTCCAGTATATTAAAAAAATGACTTTATAGTATTTATGTGTCTCTTTTTCTTTTTGGTTTTAATGCCAAGTCTTATATTTGTTAATTCATGTATTAACTACAAAGGATTTCCTACTATGGATCATTGGGTAAACTTCAGAAGGTTCCAGGACTATTTAAAGTTGTAGGAAAATTTTTGTATAGTAAGACTGTGTGTGTGATGTTATTTCTTTTAAGAAATATAAAACTTATAAGAAATTAAATGTATAGATCTTAAGTTTTCAGTGTTAAGTATTCTGTTTTCATTTTTAAGTTTATAATATTGACAATCATAGACACTAATGTAAGCACCACCAAAAACATGCTAAAAGACATTTCTATCACTCTAGGAAGTTCCCCTGTGCTTCTTTTGCTAAAAAGAAAGGAGCTGAGTAGTATGTTTTCTACACTAATCATATATGCTACTCATATATGAATTTAAAAAATGCCACTGATTTAAAATTAATACATGAATAATTATTATATTTAAAATTTTAACATTGAAAATTGGAAAAATAATAGAATGAATCATGAATGCTCAACTTTAAATGGATAGGCAGGTTTATTTAAAATCAATTAACCTATTGCTCTTAAATTAATATCACAAATTTCATGAATTAATTTCTGAAAAATTATATCTGAGAACAGTTGTTAATTTGAACATTCATCAAATAAATTTTTCAGGCAAATTTTATTTCAGTGGATCATCCTATGTTTAAACTTCCTAATAAAATGTATTAGAAATTAACACATATTCCTCTCAAATATATATACTCTTTTCAGTCCCATGGCAACAACATAGTAAAAACTTACATTAACAAATCTATGAATAGTCTCTATATTTCTGCACATAACTCCTGAAATGTTCCATCTAAAAATTTTTGACATCAATGTTTACAGTGAGAGAGAATTCCTTTTTTCAGATTTCTCATTTGGTTGTATTTTGCCGTGTTACCTACCAGTATGTGTAATAGATTTAGTAGAAAGGAGGAGGGAGAAAAAGGATCTGTCACCTTGTCCTGACCAAAATCCGGTATGAAGTGACAAAGGTTTGTTTTAGAGATTCTAAAGTATTTGTTTCTAAGGAGTTTGAAAAATTAGTTACTTTTTTCTAACTGGAACTTGATGTTTATTTTGCCATAATTACTCTTTATCAAGGTGCTATTACAGTTCTGGAAGTTAGTTCACCTACTCTATTTTTCTTTCTTAAACTGGTTGCTATGCTGTAGAGAGGAAACATTGCAATCCCATAGCCAAACTGAATATTTCTACTTCTTCCTTCTCCCCCCTTCCCCGGTAATGCATTAGCACATTACTCTAGTTCAGAGGAAATATGAACTCAAGAGTAACTCTAATTGCTGGCACTCTAGCTGAGTTGCATCAATTAATTGCTATTTGGGAATAGATCATTGAAATGGTTCTTTACGGTTGGAAGATAGTGGCAGAGTAGGAGGACCCCAGGTTTGCCTCCGCCCATGAATACAACCAGATAACTGTCAGATCATTCTAAATACCCCTGAAACTGACTTGAAGATTGGAAGAACAGACTCCACAGCCAAAGGGAGAGAAGAGGCCACATTGAAGAAGGTAGGAAGTACGAAGATGCAGTTTGGGAGAAAAACAGATTGTGGCTGCTGTGAAAGGGAGAGAGCCAGAGTCACAGAGAAGGGCCAGAGACAGATTACATATAGGGGGGCACAAGGGGAAAACAAATTCCTCTAGCAATTGGCTTGGGAAGTGAGAGGGGCCAAATTTCATGACTTCTGGCAACCAGTGGGGCATAAAGGCTGTAGTTTTAAAGTCAGTGGGCTTGGCTGGAATAAAGCCCAAAGGGCATTACACTTCTTTTGGAGAGAAGGGAGGTAAACAACCCATGGACATACAATGGAAAGAGTGATCTGAAAAGTGCCTGGGCAACAGTGTGGGGAGGTTATTCACTCATTTCAGAGCACATCCCAGAGCAGAAGCATTCACGGAGACATTTCTCCAGGAACAAAGAACTAACCAGAGCCATCTCCCTCCCCCATCCCTGAGCACAAGCACAAGGGCCACCTGAGGAAACCAACACAGCACCGACACTCACTACCTAACTTGCTTATGCCAAGCCCCACCCCCCAGTGTCCCAGAAGAACCACCCTTCTCAGTCTCCTTTGCCTCAGTCCTAGTGAGGTGGGATGCCACCCTGAGAAAATTGCCCCAAATCCTTGGTCACACTGTGCCTCCTGACGGGATTTTTGCAGAGCCTAATTTTTGGCGGTGGTGGCAATAGGTCTCATTTCACTAACAGACCAGAGCACACCCAGTAAAAACACACCACCTTCAGTCCAGGAACCAAACATTGTCTGTCACAGGCCAAGAGAGCCTCTACAGATGACTGGCCTGAAGGGTAAATGGCCAGTACAAAACAGCAGAGCTCACACAGCACTGGAAACACACCCAGAAGTGCCAGACCCTGGGGAACAGAAGAAACCACACAGAAGGGCACTAATGGACCTCTTCTTCATAAAGCCATTGCCCTCAAGAATAGGAGATGTAGCTGACTTTCTTACCACAAAAAAATATAGGTACAGAGACTTAGACAAAATGAGAAGACAGAAAAATTTTCCCAAATGAAAGAACAGGACAAGGCCATGGCCAGAGATCTAAGCAAAATAGATATAAGTACATGCCTGATAGAGAATTTAAAGCAATGACCAGAAGGATACTCACTTGACTTGAGAAAAGAGTGGAAGACATGAGCGAGACCCTTAACACAGAGATAAGGAATAACATAGCAGAGATAAAGGGCTCAATAAACAAAATGAGACACATGCTTGCTGGAATGACCAGCAGGCTGGAAGAAGCAAAGGAATGAACTAGTGACCTACAAGACAGAGTAATGGAAAGTAATCAAGCTGAACAAAAGAGAGAAAAAAGAATTATGCAAAACAAGAAAAGACTTAGGGAACTCAGTGACTCCAACAAATGTAATAACATTTGTATTACAGGAGTCCCAGAAGAAGAAGACAAAGAAAATCATGCAGAAAATAACTTGAAGAAATAATAGCTGATGATTCCCTATCGGGGGAAAGAAACAGATCTCCAGATCCAGGAGGCACAGAGAACCTCCAACAAAATCAACAAAGGCAGATCCACACCAGTACATATTGTAATTAAATTGAAAAAAGATAGTGATAAAGAAAAAAAAAAAAAAAATTAAAAGCAACAAGACCAAAGAAGACAGTCACATACAAGGGAAACCCTATAAGGCTATCGGGATTTTTCAGCAGAAACTTTCCAAGTCAGAAGGCAGTATCATGATATATTCAAAATGCTGAATGGGAAAAATCTGCAGCCAAGAATACTCTATCCAGCAAGGCTATCATTCAGAATAGAAGGAGAGATAAAGAGTTTTCCAGACAAGTAAAAACTAAGCATTCATGACCACTAACCAGCCCTACAAGAAATATTAAAGGGGACTCTGAGTGGAGAGGAGAGATCAAAAGTGACAGTATAAAGGTGGGAAACACAAAAGAAGTAAAAATGAATATTTCTGTGAAAAATCAGTCAAGGAACTCAAAAAATAAAAGGATATAAAATATGACTACATATATCTAAAACATAGGGAGGAAAGGAGTAAAGAATGGTGTCAATTAAATGACCATCAACTTAATATAGACTGCTATATACAGAAGATGTTATATACAAACTGTATGCTAACTAGATAACAAAAAAATTAAATAAATATGTAAAGAATAAAAAGAAAGAAATTCAAGTACATCACTGAAGAAAATCAGCAAAATATGAGAGAGAAAAAAGGATCAGAGATAACCTTCAGAAATAATGACAAAACAATAATAAAATGAAAATAAATACATAACTATCAATAATTACTTTGAATGTAAATGGACTAAACACTCCAATCAAAAGACATAGGGTGACAGGGGCATCTCAATGGTTCAGTCAGTCAATGGTCTGCCTTCAGCTTAGGTCATGATCTCCAGGTCTTGGGATTCAAGCCCCATGTGGGCTCATGCTCAGTGTGGAGACTGCTTTGGATTCTCAGTCCCTCTGCCCCTTCCAGTCATGCTCTCTCTCTTTCTCTCTCTCAAATAAATAAATAAATCTTTAAAAAATAAAATTCATAGAGTGACAGAATGGGTAAAAAACAAAACCCATCTATATACTGCCTCCAAGAGAGTTATTTTAGATCTGAAGACACCTGCGGACTGAAGTGAGTGGCTGGAGAATCACCTATCATACAATTGATAGGGAGGGGCAGAAGGAGAGGGAGGGAGAGAATCTCAAGCAGACTCCCCACTGAGCACAGAGCCAGGCATGGCTTGATCCCATGACCCATGAGATCATGACCTGAGCTGAAGCCAAGTGTCAGACACTTAACCAACTGAGCCACCCAGGCACGCTGGACAAACTGGACTTTAAAATAAAGACTGTAACAAGCAACAAAGAAGGACACAATATAATAATAAAGGGGACAACCCAACAAGAAATGTAGCAGTTGTAAATATTTATTCACCTAACATAGGAGCACCCAAATACATAAAACAGTTAATAACAAACATAAAGGAACTAATCAATAATAATACAATAATAGCAGGGGATTTTAACACCCCACTTACATCAATGGACAGATCATGTAAACAGGAAATCAACAAGGAAACTATTTTTGAATGAGACACTGGAACAGATGGATTTGACAGATATATTCAGAACATCCCATCCTAAAAGAGCAGAATACACATTCTTTTCAAGTACACATGGAACAGTCCCCAGATCAAATAGTAGCCTGTAAAACAAGTCTCAGCAAATTCAAGATTAAAGTCATACCATCCAGCTTTTCTGACCACAGAAGTATAAAACTAGAAGTCAACCACAAGAAAAAAATCTAGAAAGAGGACAAATAAATGGAGGTTAAATAACATGTTATCAAACAATGAACAGGCCAGGCAGGAAATAAAAGAAAAAAATAAAATGAATAAATTACATGGAAACAAATGAAAATGAAAACACAATGGTCCAAAACCTCTCTGCCAGGTTGCAGCAAAAGTGGTTCTAAGAGGGAAGTTTATAGCGATACAGGCTTACCTCAAAAAGTGGGAAAAATCTCAAATAAACAACAATTTTACACCTAAAGGACCTAGAAAAAGAACAATAAACACAATCTAAAAGCAGAAGGAAGGAAATAATAAAGATTAGAGCAGACATAAATAATATAGAAACTAAGAAACTGATAGAAAAGATCAATGAAACCAAGAGCTGGTTCTTTGAAAAAATCAATAAAATTGATAAACCTCTAGCCAGACTTATCAAGAAAGAAGACAAAGGACTCAAATATATAAAATTGCAAATGAGAGAAGAGAAATAAGTCAACACATAGAAATACAAACTAACATAAGAAAATATTATGAGGGCGCCTGGGTGGCTCAGTCGTTAAGCGTCTGCCTTGGGCTCAGGTCATGGTCCCAGCGTCCTGGGTTCGAGCCCCACGTCGGGCTCCCTGCGTGGTGGGAAGCCTGCTTCTCCCTCTCCCCCTCCCCCTCCTTGTGTTCCCTCTCTCGCTGTGTCTCTCTCTGTCAAATAAATAAATAAAATCTTTAAAAAAAAAAAGAAAAGAAAATATTATGAAAAACTATATGTCAAAAAATTAGACAAACTAGAAGAAATGAATAAATTCCCAAAAACATATAAATTACCAAAACTGAAGCAGGAATAGAAAATTTGAACAGACTTATATCCAGCAAAGAAATTGAATCAGTAATCAAAACACTCCCAACAAACAAGAGTCCAGGACTAGATGGATTCACAGGTGAATTCTAAACATTCAAAGAAGAGTTAATATCTATACTTCTCAAACTATTCCAAAAAACAGAAAAGGAAGGAAAACTTCCAAATTCATTTCATGAGGTCAGTATTACCCTGATACCAAAATCAGATAAAGACACCATGAAAAAAGAGAACTACAAGATCATACCCTTGATGAACATATATGCAAATCCCTCAACAAAATACTAGCAAGCTGAATCCAACAATACATTAATAAAATCATTCACCAAGATCAAGTGGGATTTATTCCTGGGTTGTAAGGGTTCAATATTCACAAATCAATCAACTTGATACATCACATCAATAAGAGAAAGGATAAGAACCATATCATTTCAATAGATGCAGAAAAAGCATCTGACAAATTTCAAAATCCATTCATGATAAAAACCCTCAAGAAGTAGGTTTAGAGGGAACATACCTCAACATCATAAAGTCCATATATGAAAAATCTATGGCTAACATCATCCTTAATGGGGAAAAACTAAGAGGTTTTTCAGGAATAAGACAAGGATGTCCACTCTAACCACTTGTGTTCAACATAGTATGGGAAGTCCTAGCCATAGCAACCAGACAACAGATAGAAATAAAAGGCATCCAAATTGATAAGGAACAAGTAAAATTTCACTACTTGCAGATGACATAAGCTATATAGAAAACTTGAAACCCTTCACCAAAAAACTGCTAGAACTGATAAATGAATTCAGTATATTCACAGGATACAAAACCAATGTACCAAAATCTATTGCTTTTATACACCAATAATGAAGCAGCAGAAACAGAAATTAAGAAAACAATCCTATTTGCTCCTGCACCAAAAATAGATACATAGGAATAAACCTAAACCAAACAGCTGAAAACCTGTACTCTGAAAACTGTAAGACATTAAAGAAAGAAATTGAAGATGACACAAAGAAATGGAAAGACTCCATGTTAATGAATTGGAAGAACAAATATTGTTAAAATGTCTATACTAATTAAAGCAATCTATACATTTAATGCAATCCCTGTCAAAATACCAAAAGCATTTTTCAAAGAACAAGAACAAACCACCCTAACACTTGTATGGAACCACAAAAGAACACAAATAGCCAAAGCAATCTTGAAAAAGAAAAGCAAATCTGGAAGTATCACAATTCTATATTCCAAGATATATTACAAAGCTGTAATCATCAAGACAGTATGGTACTGGCACAAAAACAGGCACATTGATCAATGGAATAGAATAGAAAACCCAGAAGTAAACCCGCAACTGTATGGTCAATTAATCTTTGACAAAGCAGGAAAGAATATCCAATGGGAAAAAGACAGTCTTTTCAACAAATGGTGTTGTGAAAACTGGACAGCTACATGCAAAAGAATCAAACTAGACCGCTTTCTTACACATAACAGAAAAATGAATTCAAAGTGGATTAAAACATGTGACACCTCAAACCATAAAAATCCTAGAAGAGAACACAGGTAGTAACCTCTTTGACATCAGCCATAGCAACTTTTTTTCTAGATATGCCTAGACATATCTAGGCAAGGGAAACAAAAGCAAAAATAAACTATTGGGACTACATCAAAATAGAATTCTTCTGCACAGTGAAGGAAACAATCAACAAAACTGAGCGAAAGGCAACCTATGGAATGGAAGAAGACATTTGCAAATGATATATCCAATAAAGGGTTAGTATCCAAAATATATAAAGAACTTCTAAAACTAAGAAAAGAAAAATAATAAAACTTCTAGAACGCAAAACCACAAAACCAAACAATCCAACGTGAAAATGGGCAGAAGACATGAATAGACCTTTCTGCAAAAAAGACAAACAGATTGGTAACAGACACATGAAAAGATGTTCATCATCACTTAACATCAGGGAAATGCAAAGAAAAACTACAATGAGATATCACCTCACACTGTAAAAATGGCTAAAATCAACAATAAAAGAAACAACAAGTGTTGGCAAAGATGCGGAAAAAAGGAACATTCATTCCTGGTTGGTGGGAATACAACCTGGTGCAGCTACTGTGGGAAAGAGTATGGAGGTTCCTCAAAAATTAAAAACAGAACTACCCTACAATCCAGTAGTTGCCCTACTGGGTATTTACCTTAAGAATATAAAAACACTAATGCAAAGGGATACCTACACCCCTATTTTATTGCGGCATTTTTTAGAATAGCCAAGATATGGAAGCAGCCATAAAAGAGTGAAATCTTGTCATTTGCAAGGACATGGATAGAACTAGAAAGTATTATATGCTAAGTGAAATAAGTCAGTCAGAGAAAGACAAATGCCATATGATTTCACTTTAAAAAACAGAAAAAAAAAAGAAAAAGGAGTGCACTTGTGATGAGCACAGGGTGAGGTATGGAACTGTTAAATCACTATATTGTATACCTGAAACTAATAAGACACTGTATATTAAAAAAATTTTCTTCCGGTTTCTTTTTTTAAAGATTTATTTATTTATTTTAGAGAGAGAGTGAGCACAAGCGGGGGAGGGGCTGAGGGAGACTCTTTAAGCAGACTCTCTGCTGAGTGCAGAGCCCCACATGCAGGGCTTGATCCCAGGACCTTAAAATCATGATCTGAGCTGAAATCAAGTCGGCCAAGTAACTGATTGAGTTACCAAGGCACCCCCTTTCAGCTTCTTTCAATTAGTAGGGTATATGTAATGCAAATAAAAGCATGTTCCATGATATTTCTGAGAACGTGCACTAATTTTTGTTCATTTTTAATAGCATGCCTTTAATTATAATTAGGCTAGATAATTGTGTTCTCCTGTAAGAAAGGTAACAGAAATCTATTGTCATTTAGCTAACAGTTACATTGAAATTTTTCTCTCTTGATTTGAAATGTTCTACTTCTTTTTCCTTCAATTTCTTAATCAAAAGGAAAAATATTTTATGGTCTTACTCTGTATTTCTTTTTACACATAGGGAGTTTTGCAAGCTATAACCACCATCATTCCCTTCAATGACTGTAGCTTAACATTTAAGCTAATTTTTGTTTCTCAAATAAGAAATTTCATTTTCTCTTATATAAGTTCTTTCAGGAAATGGATGTGATCTGTATTCACAGATATTCATTGAATTTTTTTTCAATTGGTGGTACAATTTACTATTTTAGCAATTAGAGAAGCCCTAGAAATAATGTGGAATAGCTGGAGAAGTAGTTTGTAAGTACTCTGAGCTGATAATACTACTGTACTGGGTATAAAAGCAGATGGCTTTCTAATACAACTATGGATATACTAAATCTATTTAACCAAATAAACCAGCATTATAGTCCAATACGAAAGAAAACGAGTTAAAATAAGTTGGCTACATTATTTGCAAAGATAGATTACCCAATGATTTTAACCTAGTCTGATTGGCTTTAGACTCACATGAATTGATGTTAAACGATGACAAAATGTTCATTTCGTGTGGTTGATTTAACTGGTAGTAGAACATAAGCAGGATCTTAATTCAAAATCAATATTTTAAAAATTGTGGAGTTCTCTACAATGTTCATTTGTTTCAGCCACTTTTAAAATGCTTTCTCATTGGCAACGATCCAGATTAAGAAATACATATCCTTGGATTTTGTGGCATGCAAGTTGTTCAATTGAGATTTACTCCTAATACACGACAGCATTAGGATTAAAATATGCATACTTTAGCATTCACTTTAGGGTTTGCTGAAAGCTTTCAGTAGATAGGAAAGTTAAACTATGATGCCATATTTGCTGGATATTATTCATGACTGGTCAGGTAAATCTGATAAACATCCATACCCTCCAGACAACTTTTTCTGATAGATTTTTATAGTTTATTTAGAGGGCCCAAAATGTGCTGTCACACAATTTATAGTCCTGGAAGAATAGACACTAAGGGATCTGTTATAAAAAATATGTTATGAACTATAATTATATTTTCTTGTAAGGTTATAAATTAAGAATGGTATAAAAACAAGCATACTCGTGAAGAGGGTATACATTCTAATACCATAGCTGTATTCCCTACCTTCTGAGGGAAAAGATAGTCCAGACCGGACTGAAAAAAAAAATAATACAAGAGAATGTTTTTTGTTTTGTTTGTTTTTTATTTAGCTACTATGTGCCAGACACAATCTCACTTAAATATCTTACGGACCTTGCCAAGCAAGTTGAAACAAAGCAGAACAAAACAAAATCAAGGTTCAGTCACTTTAAATATGTTGTTCAACATCACATAGCTCATTTTTGTACCATTCTATATTTCCTCATAGTACTTAAAACAATTCCATTCAGTCAGTTATTAAGTTATAAATTGTTGCCTGATGTCTGCGTGCTCTGGTAGGATATAAACTCTGTGGCTACTTTGTACTCCCCTGAATCTAGCCTCCTGTGTGCTCTTCATAAATATTGGTTGTATAAATGAATGGCTCCTTCAGGGGGGTGGCTAGAAGGATCGAAAGTAAATAAGAAAATATGGATTGAGAATTTTAGCACAGTTTAACAGGATGGGGCTTTCCATAATACTTTTTACAAATCCAGGCACCTTGAAAATTTCCTCTATTTTCTAATTTATTTCATATGTTAGCTTATTTTTGTCCTGTATTAGATTCCTGTGGCTGCTGGACTAAATTATCACAAACCTGATGGGTGAAGACAACAGCAATTTATTCTCCTTCAGTTCTGGAGTGCAATTTATTCTCTTTCAGTTCTCATTCAGTCTGAATTCCATGTGTCTCTGGCAAGATTCTACTCCCTGTTGCCTCTCGATTCTGGTGGTTCCCGCCATTTCTTGGCATTCTTGGCATAAGGCTGCATCCCTCCAATCTCTGTGTCCATCTTCAAGTAGCTGTCACTTCTGTCTGTATGTCAAAGCTCCTTAGTTTCTCTTTCATAAGGACATTTGGGATAGATTTAGGGGCCACCTGGAAAACCCAGAGTGATCTCCACATGCCAAGATCCTGAAGCATACTGCAAAGACCTTTTTCCTTTTAAGGTAACATATTCAGGTTCCAGGGATTTGAACCTGAAATCTTTGGGTGGCCATTATTTAGCCTACTACTCCTTCCTTACATAATTCATCATTAAATATTTTAAGGATTTTCCATTTGCAGATCCTGGTTCTAGGGCTTAAGCTTACAAAAATGTATAAACTGAAGTTGCTAAATATAAAAGTCTGTCCTTGGACCATCCAGAAAATTAAACTGGGGACAAATTCATTTCAGTTTAAAAGAGTTAAGAATGAGAGTTTGGAAGAGCATGGGGGTGTTTTCATTTATATCCAATGCAGTATGAACTTCCATATTATCTCTTATCCCATTCATTGTGAAATAATTAAAAAATTGTGGACATATTAGGGACGCCTGGGTGGCTCAGTCATTAAGCGTCTGCCTTTGGCTCAGGTCATGATCCCAGGGTCCTGGGATCGAGTCCCGCATCGGGCTCCCTGCTCTGCAGGAAGCCTGCTTCTCCCTCTCCCACTCCCCCTGCTTGTGTTCCTGCTCTCGCTGTCTCTCTGTCAAATAAATAAATAAAATCTTTAAAAACAACAAAAAAAGAAGACCGATTAAAAAAAAATTTTGTGGACATATTAGTAATTATTGTTCATGACTTAACTTAAGCTCACACCTTACCTAAATGTCTCATCCTTATTGAAATGATTTTCATTTCTGATTCTATTAACCTTACACTAAAGAGAAAACATAGAAAGAAAATTGACTAAAGCAAATGATTGACTTATTTATTGGCTGGATAAATCAAAATACAGAAATTAGGAACCCCTCAATTATATCTTAACTGAAAGATAGAATGAATTATATAATATTGCTCTTTGCAAAACAGAAGAGATAATGGATTGAGAAACAAGGAAATGTACTGGCTTACAAAAAGAGATCTATAATACAGATGGCAATAATCTCATTGAGATTCTCATAAAATTAACTGATTTTTTAATAACATTTTAATGTCTATTATTGGTAAATTGCTGTTCTGAGGCTTCTCGGGCAGCATCCACCTGGGTCTCTTGGAAACCCTGTTCTGCATAAAGCCAGCTGCCATGAAAGAAGTCCAAATCCCTGAGATCACCATGCTATGAAGAAGTCCAAGTTACCCATGGGGAAAAGCCATGTTGAAAGAGAGATGCCTGACTACCTAATATGTCCAGCCATCCCAGCTCAACGTCAGAGACAGGGATGAAAAAGCCTTCAGATGACTCCAGTCCCACCCATTATCTCACTGTCACTTCAGGAGGCATCCCAGCTGAGAACCACCCAGCTGAACCCAGTTAAACTCCAGAACTATAAGAGATTATAATAAATGGTCACTTCAAGTCATTAAACTTTTGGGGGGGGCTTTGTTACACAGAAATAGATAATTAAGACACACTCCCTTTTTACAGATGAAGAAGTTGCAGCTCAGAAAATTTAAGTAAATTGCCCAGGGTCACATAAATAAGTAATAATGTGGAATTCAGACCTAGCTTTTAACATTCTCATACATTTTCATGCCCTCCATATCATTCTACTGCCTTTAGGTGTCCCAGCTTTCTTGTTTCCTTGCTCTTCCACTGTTAGCATCTTATTAAGGCCTTATCATGTCATGAACTAGTTTCCTCCTCTACACCCTCTTCTCCCCTTTTCCCTCTATCTCTTTCTTCATGATCAGATTATGATCTTTATAATAACAGTAACAGCTTATAGTTAGTAAGAACCAAATGCTAGGCACTTAGCATTTAACATGAGTCAAGGATTTTATATCTGTTATTTCATTAAATATTCCCACAAACCATCCCACACATCATAGTTAAATTGTCATCACTAGATTCTGCATTTAATAAACCATATTTTGCAAATAAATTTCCTTTTCCTTTGGGATACATGCCATGTTTTCTAGGATATTTTTATTGTGGAAGAAGATGAAAAATAAACATGGATATTGAGGTAATTGCAGGTGGTGACAAGTACCATGAAAAATAAATTTAAAAATGGAGTGTTGCAGTAAGGAACATTATGTCTGAGGCATAGTGCTTTCGGGGGACTATGTAGGATGTAGTGGTCAGATAAGTCTTCTCTGAGAAGGTAGTTATCAGGCTGAGATCAGAAAGATGGAAATGAGCTCACCAAATGAAGATCAAGGAGAAAAGTGTTCTAAGCAATGGATAAGACCAACGCAAAGACCTTGAGCCTTAAAACGTTTGAGAAATTCAACAGAATAAAATAATGTTTACTTGGAAAGTAACGATTAAGGAGAAAAAACTGTTTAAAAAAGTGGAGGTAAGATTAGCAGGGGCTGATTATGTAGGATACTGCAGTGATAGGGAACTTGGCTTTAATTCCAAGTATATTAAAAAGGCAATAAAGTTATTGAACAAAAGGGTTGGCATGCTATGATTTATAATTGTTATTAGGAGGGCAAATGCAGAAGCAGGGAGATCATTTAGAAGGAGGCTCTTGAATAGTTGAGGTGAGAGCAGATGGTAGCTTGGAATCAGTTGATATCAGTGAAGATAAAGAAAATGGGTATTAGAATCTACAGGATATTCTCTTCATTTGTGCCTCAATATGGATGAATGTATGGTTATAGGGTTTTTTGTTTTGTTTTGTTTTGTTTTTTAATTTAGAACACGTTAAGGTCCAAGGAGTGATAACAGGTGTTGGCCACATGAAGGACTGAATCCTAAATAACTCTCCATTAAACTATTTTTGTCTTGGATAGACTGAAAATTTCTGCAGTGATACTACCCAATATCTATAATTGATCAGTTGATTAACTGCCTTTCTCTATAAATTTTGGTCAAAATACATATGTTTCACAAGAGTATGGTGCATACAAACCAAGAAACTTGAGCTCTTCCTGGAAGAATAATGCATGAGCCTGAATTTTTTTTGATTTGGGTATCTGCTTCACAACCTTATGTTTCTCTATTTACCTAAGCACTTAGAAGAAAATAGAAGATTTTTAAATTTAAGAGAAATATTTCTGAGAAACAAATCATTTAACCATATTTAAGAAATTAATAAAAATATAATATACCTGATTCTACCAAGTTTCCCACCCATATTTCTCGGAAAAATGATAGTTTCACTATTCTCCCTAACTGGAAGGAGAACATTGTGTTCCCTAATGTTATCACACTTAATTCTTAGAGAATATTTTTTGTAAAAGAATATAAAAGTAAGTAAAGCAAAATAAAAAAGCAACAAAAATTACATATGTTAATTTTCATTATTTTAAAGTATGGTAATTTTAAGATGATACTCAAACATTTCAGTTAAATGAAGTTAGTTCACCAGACTCCAAGTGCAGATACTATCCAACTAGGCAAATACTATCTTGGATCATTGTGGCTTTACTTGTTAACATTTAGTTGTTTTTCTCGTAATCAAAAGGATTCCAGTATGTCAGATTGCATGGCAGTACAATGGGTGACTCATCTCTTATTCCTGTTTAACATGATGAACGCATAACACAAGTTGGCTATAAAGTTACGTATTTCATATAATGTTATGGAATATAATATTATCAAAATTATATCTGATCCCTCAAATATGATCCTTTTTATCCAACCCCAATCCAATGTTTCCATTTCAAGAGGATCCTTATCATTTCTTGTCTGACTTCTGGCTATTAGTAGCCTACTAATAAGATGCCAATGATTACAACCACAATCACCTCTGTTTACTCCCTTACCTACTGCCGAAAGGATCTTTCTAAGCCAAAGCTATTCTCCTCCAGTGCCTAACATTTATCAGGGGTCTTATACTGCTTTCCTGGATATCCCATTCAATATAGATGCCTCTGCTTTGGCACAATTTAGGCCACCGTGCATATTTCTATTATTTTATTTATAAGAACTATTTAAATTATAGACAAGAATAATCCAATAAATGAAGATGTTCATCTTCTGAAAATACACACACTTTCAAAACAAAATACTCAACTATGAAGCCAAACAGAAAATACTATGCTGACCACGACATAGATTTCTAATATACTTGAGTTATTTTCATGAACATAGTAATTTCAAGATCCCTAATATAACTTGAAGCAGAAATAATAGTAACTTCACTCAGAATTCTGGAGAAGTTAATAGATATTGCAAAAATGTATACTCATTTCCCAACTGTTTAATGCATCAAACATAATCACATGCTCCTTTAAGTTTTATTTTAGAAGCAAATTTACAGTTTTATCTCTTAAATCATTATTTGAGAGAAAGGACTTCACTGTGACTTTCTGGAAAATTCAAAAGTAAGTTTATAGGGTACCAAGAAATAATATTTCTTTCATCTTATTAGTTGCTTCGATTAGCATATCAACTTATTATTGAAGATATGTTTTACTGTTTAGTGCTTATCCGCTGATGGATTAATCTATGTAGTCATATAGAAGCAGGCACCAGATTATAATTGTTATTTATAATTTATTCATATTTGATACTTTGCTACTTCTGTGTTGATATTACTAGGTTAGAGTTGAAACAGTTTGAGTGAATTTTTTGTGCTTTACCTGAAATGGCTCATAGCTCTTAATTCAGAGTTAACAGGATTTTGAGACACTAGACCAGTAAAGGAAAGTAGCCTCATTTGATAAGTAGTGATTGATTAAATCAGTTAACATTTTTTTGTTATTGTTACAGAAAATAAAATCAAGCAGTGCACAGATTTGTGTTTTCTCAATTAATCATTTAAGTTCTCCACGACTTTTACTTATATTTCTATGATATTCATTCTTATATTTATGGGGAGCTAGAAAAGCAAATCAATACTTACTTTTAAATTTTTATGTAATGATTAATTTTATGTGTCTCGACATTATGTACCCAGACATTTGGTCAAACATTATTCTGGGTGTGTCTCTTGAGAATGTTTCTGGATTAGATTAATATTTGAATTGGTAGATTGAGTAAAACAGATTGCCCTGCCTAATGTTAGTGGGTCTCATAATGAGTTGAAGGCCCGTATATAACAAAAAGGGTAAGAATTTCTTCTACCTGACTGCCTTTGAGCTGCGACATTGGTTTTTTTATTCCACCTTCAGATTTGCATTGGAACATTTGTTCTTCCTGGGTCTAAGCCTGCCGACTTTCAGATTGGAACTACATCATTGACTGTCCTAGGTGTCTACCTTGCTGACTGCAGATCTTCAAACTTTTCAACCTCTGTAATTGCTTGAGCCAATTCCTTATAATAAATCTCTTCCATATACATAAATATAGCCTCTTGGTTCCATCTCTCTGGAGAACCCTAGTACATTCTATATTCTAATATAAATAAAATTCAGTAAGCTATGTCTGAAATGCACTGAAGGGAAGAAATTAAAACTATGTAAAATGACTTTTGTTCATTTCTTACATTTGCTCTTTCTTGCATCATATATTTATTTATTAATTAATAAGCCAGTACTATGTGCTAGTTATTGTCTAAAGCACATGAGATGATGTAGTGAACAACATAGACAAAGATCCCTGCTTTCATGGAACTGGCAAGTTAAACAATAAATAACAAACGCTATATAAGTAAATTATTAATACTTTGGAAGGGGATTAAAAGAAAAAGAAAAAGAAAAAGAAATGGAGAAAAAGAAAAAAATATAGGAGTGCTGAGGGAGGGCCAGGGTGATGGGGCAAGGACACTTAGTAATTTCACAAAGCTGTTAGAATGGTCTTTCCTAAGAAGGCATCTTTGGAGCAAATCTTGAAAGAAGTGAGAAAGAGGTAATCACACAAATATCTTGGGGAATAGTATACTAGATAGATGGAAGAGCCAATTCAAAGGTTCTGAGGTGAAATGTGCCTCATGTATTTGAGAAAGAATTAGGACGCCAGCGCAGCAGGGGCTAAATGATCTAAGTTGGAGGGGAAATATGATGAGACCAGAACAGTAACAAGGTGAAGAGATATCCAGAGCCTTGTTGACCAATGGCAAAACAATAACGTTTGCACAGAATGAAATAGGAAATTATTTTCAGGTCTTAAGGCACATGAATTATATATCTAATGACTATTTTAAAATAACACTTTGGCAAACATCTTGAGAATGGACCGGAGGAAAGAAAGGACAAGAGCAGTTAACACAGTTAAATATTATTACAGGGCGCCTGGGTGGCTCAGTTGGTTAAGCGACTGCCTTCGGCTCAGGTCATGATCCTGGAGTCCAGGGATCGAGTCCCGCATCGGGCTCTCTGCTCTGCAGGGAGTCTGCTTCTCCCTCTGACCCTCCCCCCTCTCATGTGCTCTCTCTCTCTCATTCTCTCTGTCTCAAATAAATAAATAAAATCTTAAAAAAAAAATAAAAAAAATAAATATTATTACAGAAAATTGGGGATGGTGTCAACTCACAGGATAACGACAACTGAGATGGTGAGAAGTGGTTGGATTTTGGAGCATAACAAAAGGGAATTCATGGCTGGTAGAATGTGGTCTGTGACAGGAATTCCAGGGAACTTTGCCAAATCATTAGCTTGAACCACTGGAACTAGTTGTCATCAACCAACATAGTAAGACTGTGAGTAGAGTAGGTAGGAGAAGAAGAATGGGAGTTCAGGTAGGGAACTGTTTGTTTGTTTGTTTGATTTGTTATTGGACAACCAAGTAGAGATGTTGAGAATGTAGCTGAATATATGGGCCTAGAATATGGGAAATCTATGTGACTGGGAGTTATATACTGGGAGTTGTCATCCTATAAACTGTATTTAAAGCCATAAACCTAGACAGATTTCCAAGAAAATCAGTGCAGACAGAGAACAAAAGAGTATGTGGAAATAAGCCTTAGGAATAAAAGAAGAAGCCATAAAAGGAAAGTGGAAAACACCCACTGGTAAAATAGCGGGGGAAATCAAGAGAATCTGGATACTGAAAAGTAAGTGAAGAAAGTATTTTGAGGAGGGGACTGACACGTTGTCAAATGCTACCAGTAGGATGAGAAATAAGAATTGACCATTCTGTTTAGCAATGTGGAGATACTGGCAATGATTACAAGACAGTTTTAGAAGAAAAATGGGACTGAAATCTAAGTGAAGTAGATGTCTTAGTGCTGTGTATATATTTCCATCACCTGTTTTATTAAGTTAGGATGACAACAAAATATTTTAATGAAATTAAAGAATAACCTGTTGCTTACAGAGATGGGCTTCTTGTATTTTTAGTAACATAAATAAGCAATAGAGATATATTTCTATTTCAAACGCACTTTGTAATATTTTTAAATAAAAAAAGAAAAATGTTGAAAAAGATTTTCTAGTTATGGATTTTATATTTGCATTATGTGATAAAGAGTATAAGCCTCACCTTCAATCAAAGAGCTCCCTTTTGAACCTATAAGTTCCCTAAATCTGTGGCATTAATTCTATTCCCATACATGCTCCAAAACGGTATGCCCAAGCTTCAGCAAATTATTATTGAATGCAGTGGTAATCAATACAGTAAACTCAGTATCCTCCATTATTACATCAATCCTGATTACTTTGTTCAGGTAGTTAGTAGGAGCTGTGTGAAAACAGGATAAAGACAGACACAGAAACGTTAAGAGAGAAAAAGACAGGGATACTCCTGAATATGATCAAAGATATTTGCAGTAACAAGTTTGATATACAAAATAAAACAAAAAAATCATAGCTTGATCCAAATGTAGTAATTATTATCAAATGAACTTATGTATAAAACTAATTAAATCTTATCATGTACTATATATCTTGTGATTTGCCATCCCAGCTACAAATATCAAGTAATACTTCTCTATCTTAAATATGTAAAAAGATAAAATAATTTCAATGTTCTTCAATACTGCATAACAGTTTAGAAAAATCAAATGAATAAAACTATTCTTTAGGATGATCATAATATATTTTAATTCTCACTATAAATATTGAAATGCAGAATTAAGCACTGATATATTGAATCAAATCAACTCAGGCAAACACCACTTAAGCAGATAGTTTTTCCAAATACTATTTTAGACAGCCAATAAAATTGTGCTTATTACATAGTCCAGGACTAACTGATCTTTTTTTTTTCATGTTTATTATTTTTTTATTCTTATGTTAATCCCCATACATTACATCATTAGTTTTAGATGAAGTGTTCCATGATTCATTGTTTGTGCATAACACCCAGTGCTCCATGCAGAATGTGCCCTCCTCAATACCCACCACCAGGCTAACCCATCCTCCCACCCCCCTCCCCTCTAGAACCCTCAGTTTGTTTTTCAGAGTCTATCATCTCTCATGGTTCGTCTACCCCTCCGATTTCCCCCGCTTCATTCTTCCCCTCCCACTACCTTCTTCTTCTTCTTCTTTTTTTTTTTTCTTAACATATATTGCATTATTTGTTTCAGAGGTACAGATCTGAGATTCAACAGTCTTGCACAATTCACAGCGCTTACCAGAGCACATACCCTCCCCAGCGTCCATCACCCAGTCACCCCATTCCTCCCAGCCCACCCCCCACTCCAGCAACCCTCAGTTTGTTTCCTGCGATTAAGAATTCCTCATATCAGGGCGCCTGGGTGGCTCAGTTGGTTGGGCGACTGCCTTCGGCTCAG